>NC_060188.1:97253997-97403696 GCF_021184085.1 Oncorhynchus gorbuscha
GATGTAATGATGTAAAGATAATGTAATGATGTAAAGATAATGTAATGATGTAAAGATAATGTAATGATATAAAGACGATGTAATGATGTAATGATAGAAAGATGATGTAATGATATAAAGATGATGTAATGATATAAAGATGTAATTATGTAAATATATAAAGACGATTTAATGATTTAATGATGTAAATATATAAAGACAATGTAATGATGTAAAGATTATGTAATGACGTAAAGATAATGTATTGATGTAACAATGTAATGGCGTAACGATGTAAAGATTATGTAAAGATATAAAGATGATGTAATGATGTAATGGTGTAAAGATGATGTAATAATGTCAAGATAATGTAATAATGTTCTGATGTAATGATGTAATGATGTAAAGATGATGTAATAATGTCAAGATAATGTAATAATGTTCTGATGTAATGATGTAATGATGTAATGATGTAATGATGTAAAGATGATGTAATAATGTTCTGATGTAAAGATGATGTAATGATGTAAAGATGATGTAATGATGTAAAGATGATGTAATGATGTAAAGATGATGTAATGATATAAAGATAATGTAATGACGTAATTATGTAAATATATAAAGACGATGTAATGATGTAATGATGTAAAGATGATGTAATGATGTAAAGATGATGTAATGATATAAAGACGATGTAATGATGTAATGATATAAAGATTATGTAATGATGTAATGATGTAAATATATAAAGACGATGTAATGATGTAATGATATAAAGATTATGTAATGACGTAAAGATAATGTATTGATGTAACAATGTAATGATAGTAACGATATAAAGATGATGTAATGATGTAAAGATGTAAAGATATAAAGACGATGTAATTATGTACAGATAATGTATTGATGTATAGACTTAATGATGTAACGATGTAAAGATGATATAAAGATGATGTAATGATGTAATGATGTAAAGATGATGTAATAATGTCAAGATAATGTAAAAATGTTCTGATGTAATGATGTAAAGATGTAATGATGTAAAGATGATGTAATAATGTCAAGATAATGTAATAATGTTCTGATGTAATGATGTAATGATGTAATGATGTAAAGATGATGTAATAATGTCAAGATAATGTAATAATGTTCTGATGTAATGATGTAATGATGTAAAGATGTAAAGATGATGTAAAGATGATGTAATAATGTTCTGATGTAAAGATTATGTAATGATGTAAATATGTAAAGATGATGTAATGATCTAATGATGTAAAGATATAAAGACGATGTAATGATGTAAAGATGTAATGATGTAAATATGATGTAATAATGTCAAGATAATGTAATAATGTTCTGATGTAATGATGTAATGATGTAAAGATGTAAAGATGATGTAAAGATGATGTAATAATGTTCTGATGTAAAGATTATGTAATGATGTAAATATGTAATGACGATGTAATGATCTAATGATGTAAAGATATAAAGACGATGTAATGATGTAAAGATGATGTAATGATGTAAAAATGATGTAATGATGTAAAGATGTAAAGATGATGTAATGATGTAAAGATGATGTAATGACTTAAAGATTATGTAATGATGTAAAGATGATGTAATAATGTAATGATGTAAAGATGATGTAATAATGTAATGATGTAAAGATGATGTAATGATGTAAAGATGTAAAGAGGATGTAATGATGTAAAGATTATGTAATGACGTAAAGATTATGTAATGATGTAAAGATGATGTAATGATGTAAAGATTATGTAATGATGTAAAGATGATGTAATAATGTTCTGATGTAAAGATGATGTAATAATGTAATGATGTAAAGATGATGTAATGATGTAATGATGTAAAGATGATGTAATAATGTAATGATGTAAAGATGATGTAATGATGTAATGATGTAAAGATGATGTAATGATGTAATGGTGTAAAGATGATGTAATGATGTAAAGATGATGTAATGATGTAAAGATGATGTTCTGATGTAATGATGTAAAGATGTAAAGATGTAATGATGTAAAGATGATGTAATAATGTCAAGATAATGTAATAATGTTCTGATGTAATGATGTAATGATGTAATGATGTAATGATGTAAAGATGATGTAATCATGTCAAGATAATGTAATAATGTTCTGATGTAATGATGTAATGATGTAAAGATGTAAAGATAATGTAAAGATGATGTAATAATGTTCTGATGTAAAGATGATGTAATAATGTAATGATGTAAAGATGATGTAATGATGTAAAGATGTAAAGAGGATGTAATGATGTAAAGATGATGTAATGACGTAAAGATTATGTAATGATGTAAAGATGATGTAATAATGTAATGATGTAAAGATGATGTAATAATGTAATGATGTAAAGATGATGTAATGATGTAAAGATGTAAAGAGGATGTAATGATGTAAAGATTATGTAATGACGTAAAGATTATGTAATGATGTAAAGATGATGTAATGATGTAAAGATTATGTAATGATGTAAAGATGATGTAATGATGTAAAGATGATGTAATAATAATGTAATGATGTAAAGATGATGTAATGGTGTAAAGATGATGTAATGATGTAATGATGTAAAGATGATGTAATGATGTAAAGATGATGTAATGATGTAATGATGTAAAGATGATGTAATAATGTCAAGATAATGTAATAATGTTCTGATGTAATGATGTAAAGATGTAAAGATGTAATGATGTAAAGATGATGTAATAATGTCAAGATAATGTAATAATGTTCTGATGTAATGATGTAATGATGTAATGATGTAAAGATGATGTAATAATGTCAAGATAATGTAATAATGTTCTGATGTAATGATGTAATGATGTAAAGATAATGTAAAGATGATGTAATAATGTTCCGATGTAAAGATTATGTAATGATGTAAATATGTAAAGACGATGTAATGATCTAATGATGTAAAGATATAAAGACGATGTAATGATGTAAAGATGATGTAGTGATGTAAAAATGATGTAATGATGTAAAGATGTAAAGATGATGTAATGATGTAAAGATGATGTAATGACGTAAAGATTATGTAATGATGTAAAGATGATGTAATGATGTAAAGATGTAAAGATGATGTAATGATGTAAAGATGTAAAGAGGATGTAATGATGTAAAGATTATGTAATGATGTAAAGATGATGTAATGATGTAAAGATGATGTAATAATGTAATGATGTAAAGATGATGTAATAATGTAATGATGTAAAGATGATGTAATGATGTAAAGATGATGTAATAATGTAAAGATGTAAAGATGATGTAATAATGTAATGATGTAAAGAGGATGTAAAATGTAAAGATGATGTAATAATGTAATGATGTAAAGATGATGTAATGATGTAAAGATGATGTAATAATGTAATGATGTAAAGATGATGTAATAATGTAATGATGTAAAGATGATGTAATGATGTAATGATGTAAAGATGATGTAATGATGTAAAGATGATGTAATGATGTAAAGATGGGTGTTTTGTTCATGATGATTCCTATTTGCTTCACATAGCATGTCCAATGACCTTTAAAAATATAACCCATTAAGGTGGATCTATGATTTAAGTGGTTTCTGTTTGAAATTAGAAGTGGTTCCAAAACAGCTATAGAAGAATCACTGATATGTAGAAAATATTTCCACTGCTCTACATCTCTCCATGTGTTGTCAAATACTCACATCGTTTTAGAGCAAATTGGATGATTCATATTCTGGTTTAGTTACGGGAAAATATCGTTTTGGAGCTCTTTGGGCGATTGATGTTCAGTTTTAGTTATGGAAAACTGTCAGGTATCACAAAATGCTTAATATTTCAACCTGGCTGAGTAGAGTCTAGCAGTCTCGACAGAGAAGGTTTCTACCTGACTGAATAGAGTCTAGTGTAGCAATGAGCAACAGAGATGATGTATTCGGTAGGGAGGGTCTTTCATTATTTTTTAGAATCTTCATTTATGCGGAGATACACCCTGAGACCAGGGTCGTTTTCACAAGGGAGCCGTGTTTGTGCAATTTCATAAGACAGATATTAACCAAAATAAAACCAGTCAAATACAGCACAACACAAATATTCAAGAAAAACAATTAATTTTGAAATAAGAAGGTCCCCAATCTATATTTGTAATTGCCTGAGTAGCAACAGAACATCCAATTGTAAAGTATTTTGTAGTTGGTTCCAGCAATGAGATGCTTTAATTTAAAACTAAAAGCAGAATTACCTAGTTTGGTGGAGACCCGAGGAATCCCGAGAGTTAACCAACCTTGTGAATGGGTTTTGTATCTCATGTTTTAAGCTTGTCAACAAAAATAAAATAATGAAGTCATCTACTATAATGAGTACCATCCTGTTGATACAGGATGCGGCGATGCGTATCGAAACCGTCCCCTGTGATAAAGTGAAGGGCGATACGGTAGACGGAATACAAAGGTTTTAAGAGTAGTGGCTTCTGCGGTCTGGCCAATGGAGAATCACCAGAGCCAGGAGCTGGCTGGAAGGATGACTGATCGCTCTACTTCATGGTGTTTAGGAAGAGGCAAGATACAGAATATTTATATCAAAGAAATGCACTTTAAATATCCGCTTTTTAACTGATTCATTCAGATGTAAAAAACAAACAAAAAAACATCTCAATGCAAATGCTATTTATAGGCTCAATGAGAGAACCATCAGATGGTTAAATACAGGACATCAATGAGAGAACCATCAGATGGTTAAATACAGGACATCAATGAGAGAACCATCAGATGGTTATTAATTAAATACAGGACATCAATGAGAGAACCATCAGATGGTCATTAATTAAATACAGGACATCAATGAGAGAACCATCAGATGGTTATTAATTAAATACAGGACATCAATGGGAGAACCATCAGATGGTTAAATACAGGACATCAATGAGAGAACCATCAGATGGTTAAATACAGGACATCAATGAGAGAACCATCAGATGGTTATTAATTAAATACAGGACATCAATGAGAGAACCATCAGATGGTTATTAATTAAATACAGGACATCAATGAGAGAACCATCAGATGGTTATTAATTAAATACAGGACATCATCAGATGGTTATTAATTAAATACAGGAGAACCATCAGATGGTTATTAATTAAATACAGGACATCAATGAGAGAACCATCAGATGGTTATTAATTAAATACAGGACATCAATGAGAGAACCATCAGATGGTTATTAATTAAATACAGGACATCAATGAGAGAACCATCAGATGGTTATTAATTAAATACAGGACATCAATGAGAGAACCATCAGATGGTTATTAATTAAATACAGGACATCAATGGTTATTAATTAAATACAGGACATCAATGAAGAACCATCAGATGGTTATTAATTAAATACAGGACATCAATGAGAGAACCATCAGATGGTTATTAATTAAATACAGGACATCAATGAGAGAACCATCAGATGGTTAAATTAAATACAGGACATCAATGAGAGAACCATCAATGATGGTTAAATAAATACAGGACATCAATGAGAGAACCATCAGATGGTTATTAATTAAATACAGGACATCAATGAGAGAACCATCAGATGGTTATTAATTAAATACATCAATGGACCATCAATGGTTATTAATTAAATACAGAGAACCATCAGATGGTTAAATTAAATACAGGACATCAATGAGAACCATCAGAACCATCAGATGGTTATTAATTAAATACAGGACATCAATGAGAGAACCATCAGATGGTTATTAATTAAATACAGGACATCAATGAGAGAACCATCAGATGGTTATTAATTAAATACAGGACATCAATGAGAGAACCATCAGATGGTTATTAATTAAATACAGGACATCAATGAGAGAACCATCAGATGGTTATTAATTAAATACAGGACATCAATGAGAGAACCATCAGATGGTTATTAATTAAATACAGGACATCAATGAGAGAACCATCAGATGGTTATTAATTAAATACAGATCAATGGAACCATCAGATGGTTATTCAATTAAATACAGGACATCAATGAGAGAACCATCAGATGGTTATTAATTAAATACAGGACATCAATGAGAGAACCATCAGATGGTTATTAATTAAATACAGGACATCAATGAGAGAACCATCAGATGGTTATTAATTAAATACAGGACATCAATGAGAGAACCATCAGATGGTTATTAATTAAATACAGGACATCAATGAGAGAACCATCAGATGGTTATTAATTAAATACAGGACATCAATGAGAGAACCATCAGATGGTTATTAATTAAATACAGGACATCAATGAGAGAACCATCAGATGGTTATTAATTAAATACAGGACATCAATGAGAGAACCATCAGATGGTTATTAATTAAAAATACAGGACATCAATGAGAGAACCATCAGATGGTTATTAATTAAATACAGGACATCAATGAGAGAACCATCAGATGGTTATTAATTAAATACAGGACATCAATGAGAGAACCATCAGATGGTTATTAATTAAATACAGGACATCAATGAGAGAACCATCAGATGGTTATTAATTAAATACAGGACATCAATGAGAGAACCATCAGATGGTTATTAATTAAATACAGGACATCAATGAGAGAACCATCAGATGGTTAAATTAAATACAGGACATCAATGAGAGAACCATCAGATGGTTATTAATTAAATACAGGACATCAATGAGAGAACCATCAGATGGTTATTAATTAAATACAGGACATCAATGAGAGAACCATCAGATGGTTATTAATTAAATACAGGACATCAATGAGAGAACCATCAGATGGTTAAATTAAATACAGGACATCAATGAGAGAACCATCAGATGGTTATTAATTAAATACAGGACATCAATGAGAGAACCATCAGATGGTTATTAATTAAATACAGGACATCAATGAGAGAACCATCAGATGGTTATTAATTAAATACAGGACATCAATGAGAGAACCATCAGATGGTTATTAATTAAATACAGGACATCAATGAGAGAACCATCAGATGGTTATTAATTAAATACAGGACATCAATGAGAGAACCATCAGATGGTTATTAATTAAATACAGGACATCAATGAGAGAACCATCAGATGGTTATTAATTAAATACAGGACATCAATGAGAGAACCATCAGATGGTTAAAATTAAATACAGGACATCAATGAGAGAACCATCAGATGGTTATTAATTAAATACAGGACATCAATGAGAGAACCATCAGATGGTTATTAATTAAATACAGGACATCAATGAGAGAACCATCAGATGGTTATTAATTAAATACAGGACATCAATGAGAGAACCATCAGATGGTTATTAATTAAATACAGGACATCAATGAGAGAACCATCAGATGGTTATTAATTAAATACAGGACATCAATGATCAGATGATTAAACCATCCATCAGATGGTTAAATACAGGACATCAATGAGAGAACCATCAGATGGTTAAATTAAATACAGGACATCAATGAGAGAACCATCAGATGGTTATTAATTAAATACAGGACATCAATGAGAGAACCATCAGATGGTTATTAATTAAATACAGGAATCAAGAGAGAACCATCAGATGAGAATTAAATATCCATCAGATGGTTAAATTAAATACAGGACATCAAGAACCATCAGATGGTTAAATACAGGACATCAATGAGAGAACCATCAGATGGTTAAATACAGGACATCAATGAGAGAACCATCAGATGGTTAAATACAAATACAGAGACCATCAATGACAGGACATCAATGAGAGAACCATCAGATGGTTATTAATTAAATACAGGATAATGAGAGAACCATCAGATGGTATAATGCCATTCAATAGAGAACCATCAGATTTATCCAACATCAATGAGAGAACCATTACAGTCATGTTGCATACATTAAATACAGACATCAATGAGAACTCACGGTTATAATGGGTGGTCCATCAGGGAATCGAACCCACTACCCAATGGCGTTACAGGACATCAATGAGAGAACCATCAGATGGTTATGCTCTACCAACTGAGCCATCAGAAGGAAATACAGGACATCAATGGACATCAATGAGAGAACCATCAGATGGTTAAATACAGGACATCAATGAGAGAACCATCAGATGGTTATTAATTAAATACAGGACATCAATGAGAGAACCATCAGATGGTTAAATACAGGACATCAATGAGAGAACCATCAGATGGTTATTAATTAAATACAGGACATCAATGAGAGAACCATCAGATGGTTATTAATTAAATACAGGACATCAATGAGAGAACCATCAGATGGTTATTAATTAAATACAGGACATCAATGAGAGAACCATCAGATGGTTATTAATTAAATACAGGACATCAATGAGAGAACCATCAGATGGTTAAATACAGGACATCAATGAGAGAACCATCAGATGGTTATTAATTAAATACAGGACATCACAGGACATCAATGAGAGAACCATCAGATGGTTAAATACAGGACATCAATGAGAGAACCATCAGATGGTTAAATACAGGACATCAATGAGAGAACCATCAGATGGTTAAATACAGGACATCAATGAGAGAACCATCAGATGGTTAAATACAGGACATCAATGAGAGAACCATCAGATGGTTATTAATTAAATACAGGACATCAATGAGAGAACCATCAGATGGTTATTAATTAAATACAGGACATAAATGAGAGAACCATCAGATGGTTATTAATTAAATACAGGACATCAATGAGAGAACCATCAGATGGTTATTAATTAAATACAGGACATCAATGAGAGAACCATCAGATGGTTATTAATTAAATACAGGACATCAATGAGAGAACCATCAGATGGTTATTAATTAAATACAGGACATCAATGAGAGAACCATCAGATGGTTATTAATTAAATACAGGACATCAATGAGAGAACCATCAGATGGTTATTAATTAAATACAGGACATCAATGAGAGAACCATCAGATGGTTATTAATTAAATACAGGACATCAATGAGAGAACCATCAGATGGTTATTAATTAAATACAGGACATCAATGAGAGAACCATCAGATGGTTATTAATTAAATACAGGACATCAATGAGAGAACCATCAGATGGTTATTAATTAAATACAGGACATCAATGAGAGAACCATCAGATGGTTAAATACAGGACATCAATGAGAGAACCATCAGATGGTTAAATACAGGACATCAATGAGAGAACCATCAGATGGTTATTAATTAAATACAGGACATCAATGAGAGAACCATCAGATGGTCATTAATTAAATACAGGACATCAATGAGAGAACCATCAGATGGTTATTAATTAAATACAGGACATCAATGTGTCATGCAGGTGAAAGAGGACCCAAAAGCGACTTAACAGAAACAGAGTTTATTTAAATCCAAACAGGGAATAACAAAAATCCTCTAGTCTGTAGAGGGGAATAACTAGAGAAGCGGCCACAGACTGCAGGTCGCCTCGGGTAGGCGCAGGCCGTAGTTGATAGAGCCACCTGCTCACACGCAGCATCTGATGAAGGCAAAAAACACGACAGGACAGGGCGAAACACAATCACAGCATGGTGAATACAAAACAAGGAACCGACGGGACAGGAACGGATCACAAAGGAATAAATAGGGACTCTAATCAGGGGAAAGGATCGGGAACAGGTGTGGGAAGACTAAATGATGATTAGGGGAATAGGAACAGCTGGGAGCAGGAACGGAACGATAGAGAGAAGAGAGAGCGAGAGAGTGAGAGAGGGAGGGGGAGAGAGAGGGATAGAAGGAGGGAAAGAACCAAATAAGACCAGCAGAGGGAAACGAATAGCATGGGGAGCACAGGGACAAGACATGATAATAAATGACGAACATGACAGTACCCCCACTCACCGGCGCCTCCTGGCGCACTCGAGGAGGAATCCTGGCGGCAACGGAGGAAATCATCGATGAGTGAACGGTCCAGCACGTCCCGAGACGGAACCCAACTCCTCTCCTCAGGACCGTAACCCTCCCAATCCACTAGGTATTGGTGACCCCGTCCCGAGAACGCATGTCCATGATCTTATGTACCTTGTAAATAGGTGCGCTCGACAAGGACGGGAGGGGGGAGGGAAGACGAACGGGGGTGCGAAGAAAGGGCTTAACACAGGAGACATGGAAGACAGGATGGACGCGACGAAGATGTCGCGGAAGAAGCAGTCGCACAGCGGCAGGATTGACGACCTGGGAGACACGGAACGGACCAATGAACCGCGGAGTCAACTTACGAGAAGCTGTCGTAAGAGGAAGGTTGCGAGTGGAAAGCCACACTCTCTGGCCGCAACAATACCTTGGACTCTTAATCCTGCGTTTATTGGCGGCTCTCACCGTCTGTGCCCTGTAACGGCAAAGTGCAGACCTCACCCTCCTCCAGGTGCGCTCACAACGTTGGACAAACGCTTGAGCGGAGGGAACGCTGGACTCGGCAAGCTGGGATGAGAACAGAGGAGGCTGGTAACCCAGACTACTCTGAAACGGAGATAACCCGGTAGCAGACGAAGGAAGCGAATTGTGAGCGTATTCTGCCCAGGGGAGCTGTTCTGCCCAAGACGCAGGGTTTCTGAAAGAAAGGCTGCGTAGTATGCGACCAATCGTCTGATTGGCCCTCTCTGCTTGACCGTTAGACTGGGGATGAAACCCGGAAGAGAGACTGACGGACGCACCAATCAAACGACAGAACTCCCTCCAAAACTGTGACGTGAATTGCGGGCCTCTGTCTGAAACGGCGTCTAACGGAGGCCATGAATTCTGAATACATTCTCAATAATGATTTGTGCCGTCTCCTTAGCGGAAGGAAGTTTAGCGAGGGAATGAAATGTGCCGCCTTAGAGAACCTATCGACAACCGTCAGAATCACAGTCTTCCCCGCAGACAAAGGCAGACCCGGTAATGAAGTCTAAGGCAATGTGAGACCATGGTCGAGAAGGAATGGGGAGCGGTCTGAGACGACCGGCAGGAGGAGAGTTACCCGACTTAGTCTGCGCGCAGTCCGAACAAGCAGCCACGAAACGGCGCGTGTCACGCTCCTGAGTCGGCCACCAAAAGCGCTGGCGAATAGACGCAAGAGTGCCTCGAACACCGGGATGACCAGCTAACTTGGCAGAGTGAGCCCACTGAAGAACAGCCAGACGAGTGGAAACAGGAACGAAAAGGAGGTTACTAGGACAAGCGCGCGGCGCGCAGTGTGCGTGAGTGCTTGCTTAACCTGTCTTTCAATTCCCCAGACTGTTAACCCGACAACACGCCCATAAGGAAGAATCCCTCGGGATCAGTAGAAGCCACAGAAGAACTAAACAGACGGGATAAGGCATCAGGCTTGGTGTTCTTGCTACCCGGACGGTAAGAAATCACAAACTCGAAACGAGCGAAAAACAACGCCCAACGAGCTTGACGGGCATTAAGTCGTTTGGCAGAACGGATGTACTCAAGGTTCTTATGGTCTGTCCAAACGACAAAAGGAACGGTCGCCCCCTCCAACCACTGTCGCCATTCGCCTAGGGCTAAGCGGATGGCGAGCAGTTCACGGTTACCCACATCATAGTTGCGCTCAGATGGCGACAGGCGATGAGAAAAATAAGCGCAAGGATGAACCTTATCGTCCAGACTGGAAGCGCTGGGATAGAATGGCTCCCACGCCTACCTCTGAAGCGTCAACCTCGACAATGAATTGTCTAGTGACGTCAGGAGTAACGAGGATAGGAGCGGACGTAAAACGTTCTTTTAGAAGATCAAAAGCTCCCTGGGCGGAACCGGACCACTTAAAACACGTCTTGACAGAAGTAAGAGCTGTGAGAGGGGCAGCAACTTGACCGAAATTACGAATGAAACGCCGATAGAAATTAGCGAAACCTAAAAAGCGCTGCAACTCGACACGTGACCTTGGAACGGGCCAATCACTGACAGCTTGGACCTTAGCGGAATCCATCTGAATGCCTTCAGCGGAAATAACGGAACCGAGAAAAGTAACGGAGGAGACATGAAAAGAGCACCTCTCAGCCTTTACGCAGAGACAACTCTCTAAAAGGCGCTGTAGAACACGTCGAACGTGCCGAACATGAATCTCGAGTGACGGAGAAAAAATCAGGATATCGTCAAGATAGACAAAAACAAAAATGTTCAGCATGTCTCTCAGAACATCACTAACTAATGCCTGAAAAACAGCTGGCGCATTGGCGAGACCGAACGGCAGAACCCGGTACTCAAAATGCCCTAACGGGAGTGTTAAACGCCGTTTTCCACTCGTCCCCCTCTCTGATGCGCACGAGATGGTAAGCGTTACGAAGGTCCAACTTAGTAAAGCACCTGGCTCCCTGCAGAATCTCGAAGGCTGATGACATAAGGGGAAGCGGATAACGATTCTTAACCGTTATGTCATTCAGCCCTCGATAATCCACGCAGGGGCGCAGAGTACCGTCCTTCTTCTTAACAAAAAAGAACCCCGCCCCGGCCGGAGAAGAAGAAGGCACTATGGTACCGGCGTCAAGAGACACAGACAAATAATCCTCGAGAGCCTTACGTTCGGGAGCCGACAGAGAGTATAGTCTACCTCGAGGAGGAGTGGTCCCCGGAAGGAGATCAATACTACAATCATACGACCGGTGAGGAGGAAGGGAGTTGGCTCGGGACCGACTGAAGACCGTGCGCAGATCATGATATTCCTCCGGCACTCCTGTCAAATCGCCAGGTTCCTCCTGAGAAGTAGGGACAGAAGAAACGGGAGGATGGCAGACATTAAACACTTCACATGACAAGAAACGTTCCAGGATAGGATAGAATTACTAGACCAATTAATAGAAGGATTATGACATACTAGCCAGGGATGACCCAAAACAACAGGTGTAAACGGTGAACGGAAAATCAAAAAAGAAATAGTCTCACTGTGGTTACCAGATACTGTGAGGGTTAAAGGTAGTGTCTCAAATCTGATACTGGGAAGATGACTACCATCTAAGGCGAACATGGGCGTAGGCTTATCTAACTCTCTGAAAGGAATGTCATGTTTCGAACCCATGCTTCGTCCATGAAACAACCCTCAGCCCCAGAGTCTATCAAGGCACTACATGTAGCACCCGAACCGGTCCAGCGTAGGTGGACCGACAAAGTAGTACAGGACCTTGATGGAGAGACTTGAGTAGTTGCGCTCACCTGTAGCCCTCCGCTTACAGATGAGCTCTGGCTTTACTGGACATGAATTAACAAAATGTCCAGCAACTCCGCAAATAGAGGCACAGGCGGTTGGTGATCCTCCGTTCCCTCTCCTTATTCGAGATGCGAATCCCTCCCAGCTGCATGGGCTCAGTCTCAAAGCCAGAGGAGGGAGATGGTTGCGATGCGGAGCAGGGAAACACCGTTGATGCGAGCTCTCCTCCACGAGCCCGGTGACGAAGATCTACCCGTCGTTCTATGCGGATGGCGAGAGCAATCAAAGAGTCCACATCTGAAGGAACCTCCCGGGGAGAGAATCTCATCCTTAACCACTGCGTGGAGTCCCTCCAGAAAACGAGCGAGCAGCGCCGGCTCGTTCCACTCACTAGAGGCAGCAAGTGCGAAACTCAATGGAATAATCCGTTATGGACCGTTCACCTTGGCATAAGGAAGCCAGGGCCCTAGAAGCCTCCCCACCAAAAACTGAACGGTCAAAACCCGAATCATCTCCTCTTTAAAGTTCTGGAATTTGTTAGAGCAATCAGCCCTTGCCTCCCAGATAGCTGTGCCCCATTCTCGAGCCCGGCCAGTAAGGAGTGAAATGACGTAAAAGCAACCCGAGCTCTCTCTCTAGAGTATGTGTTGGGTTGGAGAGAGAACACAATCTCACACTGCGTGAGAAAGGAGCGGCACTCAGTGGGCTGCCGGAGTAGCAAGGTGGGTTATTAACCCTAGGTTCTGGAGGCTCGGCAGGCCAGGAAGTAACAGGTGGCACGAGACGTAGACTCTGGAACTGTCCAGAGAGGTCGGAAACCTGAGCGGCCAGGTTCTCCACGGCATGGCGAGCAGCAGACAATTCCTGCTCGTGTCTGCCGAGCATGGCTCCTTGGATCTCGACGGCAGTGTAACGAGCGTCTGAAGTCGCTGGGTCCATTCCTTGGTCGGTTCCTTCTGTCATGCAGGTGAAAGAGGACCCAAAAGCGACTTAACAGAAACAGAGTTTATTTAAATCCAAACAGGGAATAACAAAAATCCTCTAGTCTGTAGAGGGGAATAACTAGAGAAGCGGCCACAGACTGCAGGTCGCTTCGGGTAGGCGCAGGCCGTAGTTGATAGAGCCACCTGCTCACACGCAGCATCTGATGAAGGCAAAAAACACGACAGGACAGGGCGAAACACAATCACAGCATGGTGAATACAAAACAAGGAACCGACGGGACAGGAACGGATCACAAAGGAATAAATAGGGACTCTAATCAGGGGAAAGGATCGGGAACAGGTGTGGGAAGACTAAATGATGATTAGGGGAATAGGAACAGCTGGGAGCAGGAACGGAACGATAGAGAGAAGAGAGAGCGAGAGACTGAGAGAGGGAGGGGGAGAGAGAGGGATAGAAGGAGGGAAAGAACCAAATAAGACCAGCAGAGGGAAACGAATAGCATGGGGAGCACAGGGACAAGACATGATAATAAATGACAAACATGACACAATGAGAGAACCATCAGATGGTTATTAATTAAATACAGGACATCAATGAGAGAACCATCAGATGATTATTAATTAAATACAGGTCATCAATGAGAGAACCATCAGATGGTTATAAATTAAATACAGGACATCAATGAGAGAACCATCAGATGGTTAAATACAGGACATCAATGAGAGAACCATCAGATGGTTATTAATTAAATACAGGACATCAATATGGTTATTAATTAAATACAGGACATCAATGAGAGAACCATCAGATGGTTATTAATTAAATACAGGACATCAATGAGAGAACCATCAGATGGTTAAATTCAATGAGAGAACCATCAGATGGTTATTAATTAAATACAGGACATCAATGAGAGAACCATCAGATGGTTATTAATTAAATACAGGACATCAATGAGAGAACCATCAGATGGTTATTAATTAAATACAGGACATCAATGAGAGAACCATCAGATGGTTATTAATTAAATACAGGACATCAATGAGAGAACCATCAGATGGTTAAATACAGGACATCAATGAGAGAACCATCAGATGGTTAAATACAGGACATCAATGAGAGAACCATCAGATGGTTAAATACAGGACATCAATGAGAGAACCATCAGATGGTTATTAATTAAATACAGGACATCAATGAGAGAACCATCAGATGGTTATTAATTAAATACAGGACATCAATGAGAGAACCATCAGATGGTTATTAATTAAATACAGGACATCAATGAGAGAACCATCAGATGGTTATTAATTAAATACAGGACATCAATGAGAGAACCATCAGATGGTTATAATCAATAAAACCATCAGATGACATCAATGAGAGAACCATCAGATGGTTATTAATTAAATACCATCAATGAGAGAACCATCAGATGGTTATTAATTAAATACAGGACATCAATGAGAGAACCATCAGATGAGAACCATCAGATGGTTATTAATTAAATACAGGACATCAATGAGAGAACCATCAGATGGTTATTAATTAAATACAGGACATCAATGAGAGAACCATCAGATGGTTATTAATTAAATACAGAGAGAACCATAATTAAATACAGGACATCAATGAGAGAACCATCAGATGGTTATTAATTAAATACAGGACATCAAGAGAACCATCAGATGGTTATTAATTAAATACAGAGAACCATCAGATGGTTATTAATTAAATACAGGACATCAATGAGAGAACCATCAGATGGTTATTAATTAAATACAGGACATCAATGAGAGAACCATCAGATGGTTATTAATTAAATACAGGACATCAATGAGAGAACCATCAGATGGTTATTAATAAATACAGGACATCAATGAGAGAACCATCAGATGGTTATTAATTAAATACAGGACATCAATGAGAGAACCATCAGATGGTTATTAATTAAATACAGGACATCAATGAGAGAACCATCAGATGGTTATTAATTAAATACAGGACATCAATGAGAGAACCATCAGATGGTTATTAATTAAATACAGGACATCAATGAGACATCAATGAGAACCATCAGATGGTTATTAATTAAATACAGGACATCAATGAAGAACCATAGATGGTTATTAATTAAATACAGGACATCAATGAGAGAACCATCAGATGGTTAATTAAATACAGGACATCAATGAGAGAACCATCAGATGGTTATTAATTAAATACAGGACATCAATGAGAGAACCATCAGATGGTTATTAATTAAATACAGGACATGAGAGAACCAATGAGAGAACCATCAGATGGTTATTAATTAAATACAGGACATCAATGAGAGAACCATCAGATGGTTATTAATTAAATACAGGACATCAATGAGAGAACCATCAGATGGTTATTAATTAAATACAGGACATCAATGAGAGAACCATCAGATGGTTATTAATTAAATACAGGACATCAATGAGAGAACCATCAGATGGT
This sequence comes from Oncorhynchus gorbuscha, assembly GCF_021184085.1. Lineage (NCBI taxonomy): Eukaryota > Metazoa > Chordata > Actinopteri > Salmoniformes > Salmonidae > Oncorhynchus > Oncorhynchus gorbuscha. The sequence continues at coordinate 97,270,591 of NC_060188.1, forward strand.
TATTAATTAAATACAGAGAGAGAACCATCAGATGGTTATTAATTAAATACAGGACATCAATGAGAGAACCATCAGGACATCAATGAGAGAACCATCAGATGGTTATTAATTAAATACAGGACATCAATGAGAGAACCATCAGATGGTTATTAATTAAATACAGGACATCAATGAGAGAACCATCAGATGGTTATTAATTAAATACAGGACATCAATGAGAGAACCATCAGATGGTTATTAATTAAATACAGGACATCAATGAGAGAACCATCAGATGGTTATTAATTAAATACAGGACATCAATCATCAGATGGTTATTAATTAAATACAGGACATCAATGAGAGAACCATCAGATGGTTATTAATTAAATACAGGACATCAATGAGAGAACCATCAGATGGTTATTAATTAAATACAGGACATCAATGAGAGAACCATCAGATGGTTATTAATTAAATACAGGACATCAATGAGAGAACCATCAGATGGTTATTAATTAAATACAGGACATCAATGAGAGAACCATCAGATGGTTATTAATTAAATACAGGACATCAATGAGAGAACCATCAGATGGTTATTAATTAAATACAGGACATCAATGAGAGAACCATCAGATGGTTAAATACAGGACATCAATGAGAGAACCATCAGATGGTTATTAATTAAATACAGGACATCAATGAGAGAACCATCAGATGGTTAAATACAGGACATCAATGAGAGAACCATCAGATGGACAAATACAGTACAATTCTCTAGAAACATGTTGCAGACATTTCCCCCAGCCACACAACCAACCATGACTCAGCACCACTCAGCCCAATACACCACCCAACCAGGGACGAGAGGAGAGGAAGCACAGTTCATTAGACTAATTACGTAACAGTGGCTTAGCCTTCCATTACAGAATGTGCTTTTAATCTATTGTCCAGATACCCGTGGGATGATCACGTTATAAACTTTAATTGATTGTCTAGCTATCCGTGCGATGATTGTGTTGGAAGCTCCTATTGAGCCACAAAATCTGACCCCAGACCTGCCAGTGTGAAGAATCCTCTCAGCATGCATCTGAAATGGAACCCTGTTCCCTACGCAGTGCACTCCTTTAGACCAGAGTCCTGTACCCTGTTCCCTACGCAGTGCACTCCTTTTTGACCAGAGTCCTGTACCCTATTCCCTACGCAGTGCACTCCTTTGTACATCAAACACAGATACACACACCCTAACCGAAAGGTTACTGGATCGAATCTCCGAGCTGACAAGATAAAAATCTGCCGATCTGCCCCTGAGCAAGGCAGTTAACCCACTGCTCCCCGGGGCGCTGAAGACGAGGATGTCGATTAAGCCCCTCCCCCCCAATTTCCTATTCCCTTTCCTTTTACTTTTCCTATTCCCTTTCCTATTCCCTTTCCATTTCCTATTCCCTTTCCTATTCCCTTTCCATTTCCTATTCCCTTTCCTTTTACTTTTCCTATTCCCTTTCCTATTCCCCCTTTCCTATTCCCTTTCCTATTCCCTTTCCATTTCCTATTCCCTTTCCTATTCCCTTTCCTATTCCTTTCCATTTCCCTTTCCTATTCCCTTTCCTATTCCCTTCCTATTCCCTTTCCATTTCCTATTCCCTTTCCTATTCCCTTTCCATTTCCCTTTCCTTTTCCTATTCCCTTTCCATTTCCCTTTCCTATTCCCTTTCCATTTCCCTTTCCTTTTCCTATTCCCTTTCCATTTCCCTTTCCTTTTCCTATTCCCTTTCCATTTCCCTTTCCATTTCCTATTCCCTTTCCTATTCCATTTCCTATTCCCTGTCCAGTTCCCTTTCCATTTCCTATTCCCTTTCCTATTCCCATTTGTCACGCCCTGCTCTTAGTATTTTGTGTTTTCTTTATTATTTTGGTCAGGCCAGGGTGTGACATGGGTTATTTATGTGGTGTGTTTTGTCTAGGTTTTTTTGTACGTTATTGGATTGTGGTTAGTGGGGTTGTCTAGAAAAGTCTATGGTTGCCTGGAGTGTTTCTCAATCAGAGGCAGGTGATTATCGTTGTCTCTGATTGGGAACCATATTTAGGCAGCCATATTCTTTGAGTGTTTCGTGGGTGATTGTTCCTGTCTCTGTGTTTGTTTTGCAGCAGATAGGGCTTAGGTTTTCCACGTTACATTTATTGTTTTGTATTGTTCATTATTATCTTTATTAAAGATGTATCGAGATAACCACGCTGCATTTTGGTCCTCTCCGACACAAGAAAACCTTAACACCATTCCTATTCCCATTCCATTTCATATTCCCTTTCCTATTCCCTCTGCAGTGCACTACTTTGTACATCAAACACAGATATAAACACACTATTCCCTATGTGGTGCACTACTTTAGACCAGAGTCCTGTACCCTATTCCCTATGTGGTGCACTACTTTGACCAGAGTCCTGTACCCTATTCCCTATGTGGTGCACTACTTTAGACCAGAGTCCTGCACCCTATTCCCTATGTGGTGCACTACTTTAGACCAGAGTCCTGCACCCTATTCCCTATGTGGTGCACTACTCTTGACCCTTGCCTCTGAGAATAGTGTAATTGTATGTCTATTTTAACAAAAAATGTCTCTCATGCAACAATTGGATGAATCGTTTTATTGAATTTGTCGTCCAGGATTGTTCAATGAGTCGACATCTGATGGCGTTATTCTGTATGACACCGTAGAGTGGCTGTTTGCTGACTGGCACAAGCCGACCTGAACGGATTTGGTAGAGTGATCCCTCGTGCCGTCGCAATACTAAACTACAATGGGAAGAAGACTTTAATTCCATCTCGGTGGAAAGCTTGTCCACAGCCTAACGTTCTGAGCTTACTTTTCTCTCCTTCCTGTGTTTATTAACATGAAGAATTATACAACAACGAGACTAGGAGTCTAAAACACCACAGGACCAGAGCTTCTTGATAAACTAATCAACCCCACCACAGGACCAGAGCTGCATTATAAACTAATCAACCTCACCACAGGACCAGAGCTGCTTGATAAACTAATCAACCCCACCACAGGACCAGAGCTGCTTGATAAACTAATCAACCCCACCACAGGACCAGAGCTGCTTGATAAACTAATCAATCCCACAGGACCAGAGCTGCTTGATAAACTAATCAACCCCACAGGACCAGAGCTGCTTGATAAACTAATCAACCCCACAGGTGGTTTTATTTGCAGTAGTATCAGAGCGAGCGAAGAGCTGACTGGTTGGCAGTAGGATTGTTTTAATGCCCTAAGTGTACAATACATTGATTTGGTTCATTTCGTCCCTCGCTTGATTACCTCTGTGATGCATGTGCAGTGCACAGTAAGGCGTTTGGCCCGTTTCAGAGCAAACAAATCATTTATGATGTGGGCATTTACTGCCTAGCCATTTGTACTGTTCAGCTCTACTCAACCTGCTGTATAGCTTGTCTGGAGTGAGGAAGGGAGGGAGGATGAGGAGGGAGAGGAAGGGGAGGAGGAGGGAGAGAGGGGAGAGGAGGGAGGAGGACAAAGGAGGAAGAGGAGGAAGGGGAGGAGGAGGAAGAGAGAGAGGGGTGAGGAGAAAGGAGGGGAGGAGGAGAGAGAGAGGGGGGAGGAAGAAGGAGGGGGAGGAAGAGAGGAAGGAAGGATTTTTACTAACAAAACGACACTACATGTTATAGCTGGGACCCTTTGGGTGACAAATCAGAGATATATTTTCTAAAATAAAGTGAATATGTAATCGTTATTTGTGAATGTATGAAACCTGTGCCGGAGGAAAAATATTTGGGGCGTCGTCCTCAAACAATCACATGACATGTTTCCGGAGTAATACCTGCTGTCAGAAAAGTTAGACAATAATTTACACTTGCAGCTGATATAAGACACTTATATGTACCTACATTTAATATCCATAATATTCATGATTATTTATTTGAATCCCTCCAGTCCCACCGGAAGTTGTCCTGCCAGCGGGATGCCTATTTAAGAACAATTTATTATTGTCTAGGCAAAGACAGTCGCACACATTTAAAATACAACCATATACACATCAAACAACACCATAAGTTTTGTAGGGTATCTATGGGTATGTATGGGTGTCTGTATGGGTATGTATGGGTGTCTGTATGGGTATGTATGGGTGTCTGTATGGGTGTCTGTATGGGTGTCTGTATGGGTGTCTGTATGGGTGTCTGTATGGGTATGTATGGGTGTCTGTATGGGTGTCTGTATGGGTATGTATGGGTGTCTGTATGGGTGTCTGTATGGGTGTCTGTATGGGTGTCTGTATGGGTGTCTGTATGGGTGTCTGTATGGGTGTCTGTATGGGTGTCTGTATGGGTGTCTGTATGGGTGTCTGTATGGGTGTCTGTATGGGTGTCTGTATGGGTGTCTGTATGGGTGTCTGTATGGGTGTCTGTATGGGTGTCTGTATGGGTGTCTGTATGGGTGTCTGTATGGGTGTCTGTATGGGTGTCTGTATGGGTATGTATGGGTGTCTGTATGGGTGTCTGTATGGGTGTCTGTATGGGTGTCTGTATGGGTGTCTGTATGGGTGTCTGTATGGGTGTCTGTATGGGTGTCTGTATGGGTGTCTGTATGGGTGTCTGTATGGGTGTCTGTATGGGTGTCTGTATGGGTGTCTGTATGGGTGTCTGTATGGGTGTCTGTATGGGTGTCTGTATGGGTGTCTGTATGGGTGTCTGTATGGGTGTCTGTATGGGTGTCTGTATGGGTGTCTGTATGGGTGTCTGTATGGGTGTCTGTATGGGTGTCTGTATGGGTGTCTGTATGGGTGTCTGTATGGGTGTCTGTATGGGTGTGGGTGTCTGTATGGGTGTCTGTATGGGTGTCTGTATGGGTGTCTGTATGGGTGTCTGTATGGGTGTCTGTATGGGTGTCTGTATGGGTGTCTGTATGGGTGTCTGTATGGGTGTCTGTATGGGTGTCTGTATGGGTATGTATGGGTATGTATGGGTGTCTGTATGGGTGTCTGTATGGGTGTCTGTATGGGTGTCTGTATGGGTGTCTGTATGGGTGTCTGTATGGGTGTCTGTATGGGTGTCTGTATGGGTGTCTGTATGGGTGTCTGTATGGGTGTCTGTATGGGTGTCTGTATGGGTGTCTGTATGGGTGTCTGTATGGGTGTCTGTATGGGTGTCTGTATGGGTGTCTGTATGGGTGTCTGTATGGGTGTCTGTATGGGTGTCTGTATGGGTGTCTGTATGGGTGTCTGTATGGGTGTCTGTATGGGTGTCTGTATGGGTGTGTCTGTATGGGTGTCTGTATGTGTCTGTATGTCTGGGGTGTCTGTATGGGTGTCTGTATGGGTGTCTGTATGGGTGTCTGTATGGGTGTCTGTATGGGTGTCTGGGGTGTCTGTATGGGTGTCTGTATGGGTGTCTGTATGGGTGTCTGTATGGGTGTCTGTATGGGTGTCTGTATGGGTGTCTGTATGGGTGTCTGTATGTGTCTGTATGGGTGTCTGTATGGGTGTCTGTATGGGTGTCTGTATGGGTGTCTGTATGGGTGTCTGTATGGGTGTCTGTATGGGTGTCTGTATGGGTGTCTGTATGGGTGTCTGTATGGGTGTCTGTATGGGTGTCTGAGCTGAATGTCATTTGGCTACGCATTCCTTATGGATGAATCATTACAGCATTACATATTTCTCAGAGAAACTAGAAGAGAAGCACTTCGTATTTGGTAATCCCTCAACCAGGAAAGACTGGCCTGGGTGTTGTTGATGTTAGTTCTGTGCGTGCAGTTAAGGGCGAGGCGTGCTGCTTTGTTTTGATCCAGCTGCAGCCTTGATAGTTCTTTCTTTACTGCACCTGACCCTATTAACAGACAGTAATCAAGGTGGGAGAAGACCAGGGCCACCTGAACAACTCGTACAGCTGATTCTTGTGTCAAAAACACATAACATATTTTAATAACAGGCAGACACCATCCCCATCTTCACAACAATTTAGTCAATATGACTTGACAAATGATAATTGACCATCCAATGTTCTTACAAGGAGTTCAGCTTCCTCAACTTGCTCAATGGTCCCACCCTTTATACACACATCCAGTTGATGTTTAGTTCTTACAGAAGGTTTTCAATAGAGAAGCGTAATGGCCTAAGGACTCCACACTGTACCTGTATCTGATGTTACATAAGCTTCTATTGAAGAACACTCTCTGGGTTCTACGTCACTCATGAAGTATATTGGGTAATATGACAACTCTGATAAATGTCCCTTAACGAGTGTAGACAGGATGAACCATTCCACGGTGTGGTTGGATGTATTAGAGGACCCTGTAACAGTAACACACAGGTAATGGGATATTTCCTTTGGTGCTTCCTGAACGCTTGGACTCCAAGAGACATAGTGTCACAAGGGGTAGAAGGGAGGTGTAGGCAGGGAAAGATCAGAGAGGAGAGAGGACCAGAGAGCAGTAGATTAGTAGAGAGGAGAGGACCAGAGAGGAGAGGACCAGAGAGGAGATGAGAAAGGGAGCAGAGAGGAGAGGACCAGAGAGGAGAGGACCAGAGAGGAGAGGACCGGATAGGAGAGGATCGGAGAGGAGAGGACCAGAGAGGAGAGGACCGGAGAGAAGAGGACCGGAGAGGACCACAGAGGAGGGGACCGGAGAGGAAAGGACCGGAGAGGAGAGGATCGGAGAGGACCGGAGAGGAGAGGACCGGAGAGGAGAGGAGAAAGGGAGCAGAGAGGAGAGGACCAGAGAGGAGAAGACCAGAGAGGAGAGGACCGGATAGGAGAGGAACGGAGAGGAGAGGACCGGAGAGGACCACAGAGGAGGGGACCGGAGAGGAAAGGACCGGAGAGGAGAGGAGAAAGGGAGCAGAGAGGAGAGGACCAGAGATTAGAGAACCAGAGAGGAGAGGACCGGAGAGGAGAAGAACGGAGAGAAGAAGTTTGGAGAGGACCAGAGAGGAGAGGACCGGAAAGGATAGGACCGGAGAGGAGAGAACCAGAGAAGAGAGGACTGGAGAATAGAGGACCAGAGAGGAGAGGATTGGAGAGGACCAGAGAGGAGAGGACCAGAGGGGAGAGGAGAAAGGGAGCAGAGAGGAGAGGACCAGAGAAGAGAGGACCGGAGAGGAGAGGACCCGAGAGGACCAGAGAGGAGAGGACCCGAGAGGACCAGAGAGGAGAGGACCGGAGAGGAGAGGGGAGGACCAGAGAGGAGAGGACCGGAGAGGAGAGGACCAGTGAGGAGAGGACCGGATAGGAGAGGGCCGGAGAGGACAGGATCGGAGAGAACCAGAGAGGAGGGGACCGGAGAGGAAAGGACCGGAGAGGAGAGGAGAAAGGGAGCAGAGAGGAGAGGACCAGAGATTAGAGAACCAGAGAGGAGAGGATCAGAGAGGAGAGGACCGGAGAGGAGAGGACCAGAGAAGAGAGGATCAGAGAGGAGAGGACCGGAGAGGAGAGGAACAGAGAGGAGAGGACCAGAGAGGAGAGGACCAGAGACGAGAGGACCAGAGACGAGAGGACCGGAGAGGAGAGGAGAAAGGGAGCAGAGAGGAACAGCGAGGAGTAGAGAGGCATTTCAACCACACAGGACTTTTACAGCCCAATGTGTTTTATGTTGATACCTCTGAGCACAGGTCGCTATCGGACCTATTTGGAAGAACAAATGTACATATCAAAATGTTAAGACATAGCCTGCAGAATAACAGAATAGGATTAGTACATTCTACTAGTGAAGTCAGTCAGTTGACCGCTGATAGAGGTTAGCATCTGGTCACGTGATAGAGAAGCATTGGGACAGAAGCCCAGAGGAGTGGACCCATGGGACACAGGAGATAAGAGAGGAGACAGAGACTGACACTGGGCTGAGGGAGGTGAGGTGGAAGAGAGGGAGGTCAGAGAGAGAAAGAGACAGAGAGAGAGAGAGAGAGAGAGAGAGAGAGAGAGGGGGAGAGAGAGAGAGAGAGAGAGAGAGAGAGAGAGAGAGAGAGAGAGAGAGAGAGAGAGAGAGAGAGAGAGAGGGAGGTCAGAGAGAGAAAGAGACAGAGAGAGAGAGAGAGAGAGAGAGAGAGAGAGAGAGAGAGAGAGAGAGAGAGAGAGAGAGAGAGAGAGAGAGAGAGAGAGAGAGAGAGAGAGAGAGAGAGAGAGAGAGAGAGAGAGAGAGAGAGAGAGAGAGAGAAGAGAGAGAGAGAGAGAGAGAGGGAGGTCAGAGAGAGAAAGAGACAGAGAGAGAGAGAGAGAGAGAGAGAGAGTGATGGGAAGAGAGGGCTGGAGGAGAGGTAAGCGCAAGGAGATCTGGGTTGCTCTCCAGAGACTTTCCAAAGGAGAGGAGCAAAGAGGAGTAGCAGAATAACAGAGTAGGATTAGTATATTCTACCTCCGTTACCTTCTGCTCCCTTACTTTCTGCTCTGTTACCTGGTGCTCCGTAACCTTCTGCTCCGTAACCTTCTGCTCCCTGACTTTCTGCTCTGTTACCTTCTGATCCGTTATCTTCTGCTCTGTAACCTTCTGCTCCCTGACTTTCTGCTTTCCTACCTGCAGATCCATTAGATTCTGGTCCGTTTCCTTCTGATACATGACCTTCTGCTCCGTTACCTTCTGCTTTGTTACCTTCTGCTCTGTTACCTTCTGATCCATGACCTTCTGCTCTGTTACCTTCTGCTCTGTTACCTTCTGCTCCGTTACCTTCTGCTCCGTGACCTTCTGCTTTGTTACCTTCTGATCCATGACCTTCTGCTCCGTTACCTTCTGATCCATGACCTTCTGCTTCGTTACCTTCTGCTCTGTTACCTTCTGCTTTGTTACCTTCTGCTCTGTTACCTTCTGCTTTGTTAACTTCTGCTCCATTACCTTCTGCTTCATTACCTTCTGCTCGTAACCTTCTGCTCGTAACCTTCTGCTCGTAACTGTCACGCCTTGGTCATTGTATTTTGTGTTTTTGTTATATGTTTGGGTAGGCCAGGGTGTGACATGGGTTTATATGTTGTGTTTCGTATTGGGTTTTTATTAGCATTGGGATTGTGTATGATTAGGGGTGTGTCTAGTTAGGCTTGGCTGCCTGAGACGATTCTCAATCAGAGTCAGGTGCTTGTCGTTGTCTCTGATTGGGAACCGTATTTAGGTAGCCTGAGTTCGCGTTGTATTTTGTGGGTGTTCCTATCTCTGTGTTGTAGTCACCAGATAGGCTGTAATTAGTTTCTCGTTTCGTTTGTTGTTTTCTTATATCAGTTATTTCATGTACCGTTTTCATTCATTAAAGTCATAAGTAACCTACACGCTGCATTTCGGTCTGACTCTCTTCATTCAACAGACGAACGACGTTACAGTAACCTTCTGCTTTGTTACCTTCTGCTCTGTTACCTTCTGATCCATGACCTTCTGCTCCATTACCTTCTGCTTTGTTACCTTCTGCTTTGTTACCTTCTGCTTTGTTACCTTCTGCTCCATTACCTTCTGCTCTGTTACCTTCTGCTTTGTTACCTTCTGCTTTGTTACCTTCTGCTTTGTTACCTTCTGCTCCATTACCTTCTGCTCTGTTACCTTCTGCTTTGTTACCTTCTGCTCTGTTACCTTCTGCTTTGTTACCTTCTGCTCCATTATCTTCTGCTCTGTTACCTTCTGCTTTGTTACCTTCTGCTCTGTTACCTTCTGCTTTGTTACCTTCTGCTTTGTTACCTTCTGCTTTGTTACCTTCTGCTCCATTACCTTCTGCTCCATTACCTTCTGCTCTGTTACCTTCTGATTTGTTACCTTCTGCTCCATTACCTTCTGCTCTGTTACCTTCTGCTCTGTTACCTTCTGCTCCATTACCTTCTGCTCCGTTACCTTCTGCTCTGTTACCTTCTGCTTTGTTACCTTCTGCTCTGTTACCTTCTGCTCCTTTACCTTCTGCTCCGTTACCTTCTGCTCCATTACCTTCTGCTCTGTTACCTTCTGCTTTGTTACCTTCTGCTCTGTTACCTTCTGCTCCTTTACCTTCTGCTCTGTTACCTTCTGCTCCGTTACCTTCTGCTCTGTTACCTTCTGCTCCGTTACCTTCTGCTCTGTTACCTTCTGCTCTGTTAAATTCTGCTTCTTTACATTCTGTTTAGCGCAGAGATGTAGTACAAAATGTGTCTAAAATGTTCAGATAATAGATGACTTTGTCCTCGTTTTGTGTTCTAAGGCCTTTCAATCCTGTTTTTATTGCAGAACACAAAGGCCTGTCAGCAGTTGGAACTACTCTACAAGTTCAGTGACCAAATATCCAGGGAGCAGCCTGGGCAGCCAGCCTCTGAACATGAGGACTCTAATCCCACCACGTTACATCTGGCTCTGAACTGAAGCACATTGAAACTAACCCAACTCTACCGTTGCTTTAGGAAGTACTGCATGTACACTGCCTTGCGGAAGTATTCGCCCCCCTTGAATTTTGCACTCCCAATTTTTCAGTTTTTGATTCGTTAAAAAAGTTTCAAATATCCAATAAATGTCGTTCCACTTCATGATTGTGTCCCACTTGTTGTTGATTCTTCACAAAAAAATACAGTTTTATATCTTTATGTTTGAATCCTGAAATGTGGCAAAAGGTCGCAAAGTTCAAGGGGGCCGAATACTTTCGCAAGGCACTGTATCCCCTTCATCACTGCCATGGTGTGTCAATATCTATCCATCGACCAATCATCCCCGTCTATCTATCTATCCATCGACCAATCATCCCCGTCTATCTATCTATCTATCCATCTATCCATCTCTTTGGGGAAAGAGACACTGTATATTTATAGAAGGGGAAAATATGGTTTATCCAAAACAGTCATATAACAGTATCTGATTTACATCATTATATTAACAGGGTAAACAGTGGTAGTATGACCATACAGGATGTGCCCTAATGAAAGATGAAACCTGTAACCCTCGTTTGGGACCTGTTGTGTGGCGTGTGTATGTAGTGTGACAGCTGAAATGTCAGTATGTGACAACTGATCTTAATATTTTCATATGCATCATACATTTGTTTTCACCTTAATGTAACTAGGCAAGATCTTGTAGAGCGCATTCGTCCTCAACATCATAGAATATCTGGTGATTTAACACGTCACCATTACAGAGACCTGTCTGTCTGTCTGTCTGTCTGTCTGTCTGTCTGTCTGTCTGTCTGTCTGTCTGTCTGTCTGTCTGTCTGTCTGTCTGTCTGTCTGTCTGTCTGTCTGTCTGTCTGTCTGTCTGTCTGTCTGTCTGTCTGTCTGTCTGTCTGTCTGTCCTGTCTGTCTGTCCGTCCGTCTGTCCGTCTGTCGTCCGTCCGTCCGTCCGTCCGTCCGTCCGTCCGTCCGTCCGTCCGTCCGTCTGTCTGAGCGTGTGTTTGGCGTCCAATCCAATGGCCAGATGGTGTATGAAATAAAGGGTCCCTGTCACCTAATCTAAAATGATATCAACCAGATAGGTTTCTAGTCTCTGTCACCTCCTCCAATATTATATCAACCAGATAGGGTTCTAGTCTCTGTCACCTCCTCCAATATTATATCAACCAGATAGGTTTCTAGTCTCTGTCACCTCCTCCAATATTATATCAACCAGATAGGTTTCTAGTCTCTGTCACCTCCTCCAATATTATATCAACCAGATAGGGTTCTAGTCTCTGTCACCTCCTCCAATATTATATCAACCAGATAGGGTTCTAGTCTCTGTCACCTCCTCCAATATTATATCAACCAGATAGGGTTCTAGTCCCTGACACCTCTTAAAATATTATATCAACCAGATAGGATTCTAGTTGAGTCACTCCTCCAATATTCATATCAACCAGTAGTTTTTGTCTCTGTCACCTCCTCCAATATTATATCAACCAGATAGGGTTCTAATCTCTCACCTCCTCCATATTATATCAACCAGATAGGGTTCTAGTCATCTGTCACCTTTCCAATATTATATCAAAGATAGGGTTCTAGTCTCTGTCACCTCCTCCAATATTATATCAACTAGATAGGGTTATTAAAAACACCTGCTCTAGTCTCTGTCACCTCCTCCAATATTATATCAACCACAGAGTGGTCTAGTCCCTGACACCTCTTAAAATATTATATCAACCAGATAGGATGTTGAGTCACTGTGATATTCATAATAAGTGTTTTTGACTCGGTGAGACGTTGTGGCGAGAAAGCTTTCTCCCTCTGATTTATGAGACAGCCGATCCGGAACCATCTGACATGGTTGATTAGGTTTCGCTCTTGAGGAAATGCTTAATGGTAATTGCCCACATATACACTGATTGTACAAAATATTAAAAACACCTGCTCTTTCCATGACAGTCTAAAGTCACTCTGAAGCAGGTTTTCATCAAGGATTTGCCTCTAATTTGGCTCCATCTATTTTTCCCACTATCCTTGCCAGTCACTCAGTCCCTGCTACCGAACAGCATCCCCATAGCATGATGCTGCCACCACCTGATGCTTCACCGTAGGTATGATGTTAGTTGGGTGATGAGCTATGTTTTTCAGACATAGCAAAGTGTTCCTTTGCTTTCAGGCCAAGGAGTTTCATTTTATTATATCTCATCAGACCACAGTCTTTCACGTGTTTCTTTAACTTTTATGTGCTGTCATGGGAGTGACTGAGTGGCTATCAGTCTTACTCTCCCATAAAGCCCAGATTGGTGAAGTGCTGTAGAGACTGTTGTTCTTTTGGCAGGTTCTCCCATCTTAGCCAAGAACTCTGTAGTTATGTCAGAGTGGTCATTGGGTTCTAGCTCAGTTTTCAAGGTCCTTCTTGCCCAGTTTGCTCAGTTTGGTTGGCTCCAGTTTTCCTGAAGCAGGAAAGTTTGTTTATGTCCATATTTTTTTCAATTTCCCAATGATGGAGACCCAGTTTGTTTGGAAACATTCAACTCTCTAGACCCTTCCCCAGATACATATATTATGCCTCATCACAATTCTATCATGGAGAGCTCCGGATTTCCTAGGACTGACATGCTCTGTCAACTGTTGGACCTTATATAGACGGGTGTGTTTTGAAGACCACCCAGTTTGATTAGGTATCTTTCTAAATCACGTCCAAACAATTAAATTAGGCCATCAGCTGGACTCCAATCAAGTTGTAGTGACATCTCATGGATAAGGATAATGGGATAATTATAATAATAAAGGATAATAATAAAGGATAATGGGATAATAATAAAGGATAATTGATGGGATAATAATAAAGGATAATGGGATAATAATAAAGATAATGGGATGATGGGATAATAATAAGAAAACCCATGATTTAATTAAAGGATAATGGGATAATAATAAAGATAATGGGATGATGGGATAATAATAAAGGAAAATGGGATAATAATAAAGGATAATGGGATAATAATAAAGGATGATGGGATAATAATAAAGGATAATGGGATAATAATAAAGGATAATGGGATAATAATAAAGGATAATGGGATAATAATAAATGATAATGGGATAATACTAAATGATAATGGGATAATAATAAAGGATAATGGGATAATAATAAAGGATAATGGGACAATGCATTACATGCCCACCAAATACATTACTGTACTAATAATAAGGATAAAGCAATAATAATATAGGATAATGTGATAATAATATATGCTATTTGATAATGGAATGATGGGATAATAATAAAGATAATGGGATAATAATACAGGATAATGGAATAATGGGATAATAATGGATAATGGGAAAATAATAAAGGATAATGGGATAATGATAAAGGATAATTGGAAATGGGATAATAATAAAGGATAATGGGATAATAATAAAGGATAATGGGATAATAATAAAGGGTAATGGGATGATGGGATAATAATAAAGGATAATGGGATAATAATAAAGGGTAATGGGATGATGGGATAATAATAAAGGATGATGGGATAATAATAAAGGATAATGGATGATGGGATAATAATAAAGGATGATGGGATAATAATAAAGGATGATGGGATAATAATAAAGGATGATGGGATAATAATAAAGGATAATGGGATAATAATAAAGGATAATGGGATAATAATAAAGGATAATGGGACAATAATCAAGGATAAAGCAATAATAATATAGGATAATGTGATAATAATATATGCTATTTGGTAATGGAATGATGGGATAATAATAAAGGATAATGGGATAATAATACAGGATAATGGAATAATGGGATAATAATAAAGGATAATGGGACGATGGGATAATAATAAAGGATAATGGGAAAATAATAAAGGATAATGGGATAATGATAAAGGATAATGGGACGATGGGATAATAATAAAGGATAATGGGATAATAATAATAATAAAGGATAATGGGATAATAATAAAGGGTAATGGGATGATGGGATAATAATAAAGGATAATGGGATAATAATAAAGGGTAATGGGATGATGGGATAATAATAAAGGAAAATGGGATAATAATAAAGGGTAATGGGATGATGGGATAATAATAAAGGATGATGGGATAATAATAAAGGATGATGGGATAATAATAAAGGATAATGGGATAATAATAAAGGACAATGACACCTGAGCTCCATTTGGAGTGTGTCATAGCAAAGAGGTGGGAAAACTCAGATATTCCTACAAACATGTTTTGAGTCATTATGAGGTATTGCATTTAGATGGGTGAGAAAATATATATTTAATTCCATTTTTTTAATTGTTTTATCCGTAACACGAAGATATGTGAAATGAGTCAAGGGATATGAATACAGTCAGATTGCCATTATTGAAGTAATTTGTGGCGAAATGAGGGGTCTTGTACAAAAACAAAGTCCTCAGTGATTGGATCATATCTAACCAATCAGAGTATCAAAGCCAATAACGTAGCTTTACCCACAATTGTTCTGACTCAGGCCCAACCCATCAGTGTCTGGAACCAATCAGACAGTCTAGGAAGTATGTTCCTTTCTAGAAATCTTAGGGGAGGTACTCAGATACAGACTAATTCCAGAGAAGAAACTAATGTCCTTGGCTGTGGCAAAGCGTTTCTGGTCCGGAGCCAAAGGAGTTTGGGAAGGCAGGCGACATCAAAACCACATCTCGCAAAGTCTGGCCAAACCACAATTCTAACAGTCTGGACCATAGACATAATACAATGGAGGCTGCTGAGGGATAACGGCTCATAATAATGGCTGGAACGGGAGTCAATGGAACTGTACCGAACCTGGTTTGCATGTGGCTGATACTATTCCATTTGTATTTGGTTTATTATGGATCCCCATTAGTTGGGGTTTATTATGGATCCCCATTAGTTGGGGTTTATTATGGATCCCCATTAGTTGGGGTTTATTATGGATCCCCATTAATTGGGGTTTATTATGGATCCCCATTAGTTGGGGTTTATTATGGATCCCCATTAGTTGGGGTTTATTATGGATCCCCATTAGTTGGGATTTATTAAAGATCCCCATTAGTTGGGGTTTATTATGGATCCCCATTAGTTGGGGTTTATTATGGATCCCCATTAGTTGGGGTTTATTATGGATCCCCATTAGTTGGGGTTTATTATGGATCCCCATTAGTTGGGGTTTATTATGGATCCCATTAGTTGGGGTTTATTATGGATCCCCATTAGTTGGGGTTTATTATGGATCCCCATTAGTTGATTTATTATGGATCCCCATTAGTTGGGGTTTATTATGGATCCCCATTAGTTGGGGTTTATTAAAGGATCCCCATTAGTTGGGGTTTATTAAAGGATCCCCATTAGTTGGGGTTTATTATGGATCCCCATTAGTTGGGGTTTATTATGGATCCCCATTAGTTGGGGTTTATTATGGATCCCCATTAGTTGGGGTTTATTATGGATCCCCATTAGTTGGGGTTTATTATGGATCCCCATTAGTTGGGGTTTATAATAAAGGATCCCCATTAGTTGGGATTATGGATCCCCATTAGTTGGGGATTATGGATCCCCATTAGTTGGGGTTTATTATGGATCCCCATAATTGGGGTTTATTATGGATCCCCATTAGTTGGGGTTTATTATGGATCCCCATTAGTTGGGGTTTATTATGGATCCCCATTAGTTGGGGTTTATTATGGATCCCCATTAGTTGGGGTTTATTATGGATCCCATTAGTTGGGGTTTATTATGGATCCCCATTATTGGGGTTTATTATTCCCCATTAGTTGGGGTTTTTATGGATCCCCATTAGTTGGGAAATGGATCCCCATTAGTTGGGGTTTATTATGGATCCCCATTAGTTGGGGTTTATTTGTGGATCCCCATTAGTTGGGGTTTATTAAAACAAAGTCCCCATTAGTTGGGGTTTATTAATCCCCATTAGTTGGGGTTTATTAAAGATCCCCATTAGTTGGGGTTTATTATGGATCCCCATTAGTTGGGGTTTATTATGGATCCCCATCAGTTGGGGTTTATTATGGATCCAATTAGTTGGGGTTTATTATGGATCCCCATTAGTTGGGGTTTATTATGGATCCCCATTAGTTGGGGTTTATTATGGATCCCCAGACTAATTCCAGGGTTTATTATGGATCCCCATTAGTTGGGGTTTATTATGGATCCCGGATTAGTTGGGGTTTATTAAAATCCCCATTAGTTGGGGTTTATTATGGATCCCCATTAGTTGGGGTTTAGTCTGGATCCATAGACATTTATTATGGATCCCCATTAGGGGGTTTATTATGGATCCCCTTAGTTGGGGTTTATTATGGATCCCCATTCAATGGAATTATGGATCCCCATTAGTTGGGGTTTATTATGGATCCCATTTGTTTTGGTTTATTATGGATCCCCATTAGTTGGGGTTTATTATGGATCCCCATTAGTTGGGGTTTATTATGGATCCCCATTAGTTGGGGTTTATTATGGATCCCCATTAGTTGGGGTTTATTATGGATCCCCATTAGTTGGGGTTTATTATGGATCCCCATTAGTTGGGGTTTATTATGGATCCCCATTAGTTGGGGTTTATTATGGATCCCCATTAGTTGGGGTTTATTATGGATCCCCATTAGTTGGGGTTTATTATGGATCCCCATTAGTTGGGGTTTATTATGGATCCCCATTAGTTGGGGTTTATTATGGATCCCCATTAGTTGGGGTTTATTATGGATCCCCATTAGTTGGGGTTTATTATGGATCCCCATTAGTTGGGGTTTATTATGGATCCCCATTAGTTGGGGTTTATTATGGATCCCCATTAGTTGGGGTTTATTATGGATCCCCATTAGTTGGGGTTTATTATGGATCCCCATTAGTTGGGGTTTATTATGGATCCCCATTAGTTGGGGTTTATTATGGATCCCCATTAGTTGGGGTTTATTATGGATCCCCATTAGTTGGGGTTTATTATGGATCCCCATTAGTTGGGGTTTATTATGGATCCCCATTAGTTGGGGTTTATTATGGATCCCCATTAGTTGGGGTTTATTATGGATCCCCATTAGTTGGGGTTTATTATGGATCCCCATTAGTTGGGGTTTATTATGGATCCCCATTAGTTGGGGTTTATTATGGATCCCCATTAGTTGGGGTTTATTATGGATCCCCATTAGTTGGGGTTTATTATGGATCCCCATTAGTTGGGGTTTATTATGGATCCCCATTAGTTGGGGTTTATTATGGATCCCCATTAGTTGGGGTTTATTATGGATCCCCATTAGTTGGGGTTTATTATGGATCCCCATTAGTTGGGGTTTATTATGGATCCCCATTAGTTGGGGTTTATTATGGATCCCCATTAGTTGGGGTTTATTATGGATCCCCATTAGTTGGGGTTTATTATGGATCCCCATTAGTTGGGGTTTATTATGGATCCCCATTAGTTGGGGTTTATTATGGATCCCCATTAGTTGGGGTTTATTATGGATCCCCATTAGTTGGGGTTTATTATGGATCCCCATTAGTTGGGGTTTATTATGGATCCCCATTAGTTGGGGTTTATTATGGATCCCCATTAGTTGGGGTTTATTATGGATCCCCATTAGTTGGGGTTTATTATGGATCCCCATTAGTTGGGGTTTATTATGGATCCCCATTAGTTGGGGTTTATTATGGATCCCCATTAGTTGGGGTTTATTATGGATCCCCATTAGTTGGGGTTTATTATGGATCCCCATTAGTTGGGGTTTATTATGGATCCCCATTAGTTGGGGTTTATTATGGATCCCCATTAGTTGGGGTTTATTATGGATCCCCATTAGTTGGGGTTTATTATGGATCCCCATTAGTTGGGGTTTATTATGGATCCCCATTAGTTGGGGTTTATTATGGATCCCCATTAGTTGGGGTTTATTATGGATCCCCATTAGTTGGGGTTTATTATGGATCCCCATTAGTTGGGGTTTATTATGGATCCCCTATTCTTCCTGTGGTTTATTATGGATCCCCATTAGTTCCTGCCAAGGTAGCAGCTATTCTTCCTGTGGTTTATTATGGATCCCCATTAGTTCCTGCCAAGGTAGCAGCTATTCTTCCTGGAGTCTGGCAGAAATAAGACAATTACACAATTTAAAAAAACATTACAATACATTCATTACAGCATTCACAACAGACTAAGTGTGAGCCCTCAGGCCCATACTCCAATAACACATATCTACATTACAACACAAAATCCGTGTGTACATGTGTGTTTAGTGTGTATGTTTTCATGTGTGTGTATGCATGTGTCTGTGCCTAGGGTTTGGATTGCAGGAAGGCCATTGACTCCATTCCAACCATGACTCCTCGTCCTCCTCCTCCTTGTCCTCCTCATCCTCGTCCACCTCCTCCTCGTCCGCCACCTCTTTGTCCGCCTCCTCCTCCTCCTCCTCGCCCGCCTCCTCCTCTTACTCCTCCTCCTCATCCTCGTCCTCCTCCTCCTCGTCCTCCTCCTCCTCCTCGTCCTCCTCCTCCTCGTCCGCCTCGCCCTCCTCCTCCTCCTTGTTCGTCTCCTCATCCGCCTCCTCGTCCTCCTCCTCATCCGTCTCCTCGTCCTCCTCCTCCTCGTTCGCCTCCTCCTCCTCCTCGCCCGCCTCCTCCTCGTACTCCTCCCCCTCGTCCTCCTCCTCCTCGTTCGTCTCCTCGTCCACCTCCTCGTCCACCTCGTCCGCCTCCTACTCGCCCGCCTCCTCCTCGTACTCCTCCTCCTTGTCCGTCTCCTCGTCCACCTCCTCCTCGTACTCCTCCTCCTCGTACTCCTCCTCCTCGTCCTCCTCCTCGTCCTCCTCCTCCCTCTCCTCCTCGCCCGCCTCCTCCTCGTCCTCCTCCTCCTCCTCCTCCTTGTCCTCCTCCTCCTCGTCCTCCTCCTCCTCGTCCGCCACCTCTTTGTCCGCCTCCTCCTCCTCCTCCTCCTCGCCCGCCTCCTCCTCATCCTCCTCCTCTTCCTTCTCCTTGTCCTCCTCCTCCTCGTCCTCCTCCTCCTCGTCCGCCACCTCTTTGTCCGCCTCCTCCTCCTCCTCCTCCTCCTCGCCCGCCTCCTCCTCGTACTCCTCCTCCTCCTCGTCCTCGTCCTCCTCCTCCGCGTCCTCCTCATCCTCCTCCTCCTCGTCCGCCACATCCTCGTCCGCCTCCTCCTCCTCCTCGCCCGCCTCCTCCTCGTACTCCTCCTCCTCGTCCTCCTCCTCATCCGTCTCCTCGTCCTCCTCCTCCTCGTGCGCCTCCTCCTCCTCCTCGCCCGCCTCCTCCTCGTACTCCTCCTCCTCATCCTCCTCCTCCTCGTTCGTCTCCTCGTCCGCCTCCTCGTCCACCTCGTCCGCCTCCTACTCGCCCGCCTCCTCCTCGTACTCCTCCTCCTCGTCCGCCTCCTCCTCGTCCTCCTCCTCATCCGCCTCCTCCTCGTCCGCCTCCTCGTCCGCCTCCTTCTCCTCGTCCGCCTCCTCCTCGTCCTCCTCCTCGTCCTCCTCCTTCTCCTCGTCCGCCTCCTCCTCATCCTCCTCCTCGTCTGCCTCTTCCACGTCCTCCTCCTCCTCGTTTCTCCTCCTCCTCATCCTCCTCCTCGTCCGCCTCCTTCTCGTCCGCCTCCTCCTCCTCATCCTCCTCCTCATCCTTGCCTCCTCCTCCTTGTCCTCCTCCTCCTCCTCCTTGTCCTCCTCTTCCTCGTCCTCCTCCTCAGCCTCAACTCACTGCACTTCTACTGCAGAGAGTAGAAGAAGTGCCCGGCAAAGACAATAGGAGACAGCAGTTTGTGGTGGCAGAGAATAGAAGAAGTGCCCGGCAAAGACAATAGGAGACAGCAGTTTGTGGTGGCAGAGAATAGAAGAAGTGCCAGGCAAAGACAATAGGAGACAGCAGTTTGTGGTGGCAGAGAGTAGAAGAAGTGCCAGGCAAAGACAATAGGAGACAGCAGTTTGTGGTGACAGAGAGCAGAAGAAGTGCCAGGCAAAGACAATAGGAGACAGCAGTTTGTGGTGGCAGAGAATAGAAGAAGTGCCAGGCAAAGACAATAGGAGACAGCAGTTTGTGGTGACAGAGAATAGAAGAAGTGCCAGGCAAAGACAATAGGAGACAGCAGTTTGTGGTGACAGAGAATAGAAGAAGTGCCAGGCAAAGACAATAGGAGACAGCAGTTTGTGGTGACAGAGAATAGAAGAAGTGCCAGGCAAAGACAATAGGAGACAGCAGTTTGTGGTGACAGAGAATAGAAGAAGTGCCAGGCAAAGACAATAGGAGACAGCAGTTTGTGGTGACAGAGAATAGAAGAAGTGCCAGGCAAAGACAATAGGAGACAGCAGTTTGTGGTGACAGAGAATAGAAGAAGTGCCAGGCAAAGACAATAGGAGACAGCAGTTTGTGGTGGCAGAGAATAGAAGAAGTGCCAGGCAAAGACAATAGGAGACAGCAGTTTGTGGTGGCAGAGAATAGAAGAAGTGCCAGGCAAAGACAATAGGAGACAGCAGTTTGTGGTGGCAGAGAATAGAAGAAGTGCCAGGCAAAGACAATAGGAGACAGCAGTTTGTGGTGGCAGAGAATAGAAGAAGTGCCAGGCAAAGACAATAGGAGACAGCAGTTTGTGGTGACAGAGAGCAGAAGAAGTGCCAGGCAAAGACAATAGGAGACAGCAGTTTGTGGTGGCAGAGAATAGAAGAAGTGCCAGGCAAAGACAATAGGAGACAGCAGTTTGTGGTGACAGAGAGCAGAAGAAGTGCCAGGCAAAGACAATAGGAGACAGCAGTTTGTGGTGGCAGAGAATAGAAGAAGTGCCAGGCAAAGACAATAGGAGACAGCAGTTTGTGGTGGCAGAGAATAGAAGAAGTGCCAGGCAAAGACAATAGGAGACAGCAGTTTGTGGTGACAGAGAATAGAAGCTGTGCCAGGCAAAGACAATAGGAGACAGCAGTTTGTGGTGACAGAGAATAGAAGAAGTGCCAGGCAAAGACAATAGGAGACAGCAGTTTGTGGTGGCAGAGAGCAGAAGAAGTGCCAGGCAAAGACAATAGGAGACAGCAGTTTGTGGTGGCAGAGAATAGAAGAAGTGCCAGGCAAAGACAATAGGAGACAGCAGTTTGTGGTGACAGAGAATAGAAGAAGTGCCAGGCAAAGACAATAGGAGACAGCAGTTTGTGGTGACAGAGAATAGAAGAAGTGCCAGGCAAAGACAATAGGAGACAGCAGTTTGTGGTGACAGAGAATAGAAGAAGTGCCAGGCAAAGACAATAGGAGACAGCAGTTTGTGGTGGCAGAGAATAGAAGAAGTGCCAGGCAAAGACAATAGGAGACAGCAGTTTGTGGTGGCAGAGAATAGAAGAAGTGCCAGGCAAAGACAATAGGAGACAGCAGTTTGTGGTGACAGAGAATAGAAGAAGTGCCAGGCAAAGACAATAGGAGACAGCAGTTTGTGGTGACAGAGAATAGAAGAAGTGCCAGGCAAAGACAATAGGAGACAGCAGTTTGTGGTGGCAGAGAATAGAAGAAGTGCCAGGCAAAGACAATAGGAGACAGCAGTTTGTGGTGACAGAGAATAGAAGAAGTGCCAGGCAAAGACAAAAGACAATAGGAGACAGCAGTTTGTGGTGGCAGAGAATAGAAGAAGTGCCAGGCAAAGACAATAGGAGACAGCAGTTTGTGGTGACAGAGAATAGAAGAAGTGCCAGGCAAAGACAATAGGAGACAGCAGTTTGTGGTGACAGAGAATAGAAGAAGTGCCAGGCAAAGACAATAGGAGACAGCAGTTTGTGGTGACAGAGACAGCAGTTTGTGGTGGCAGAAGAAGTGCCAGGCAAAGACAATAGGAGACAGCAGTTTGTGGTGGCAGAGAATAGAAGAAGTGCCAGGCAAAGACAATAGGAGACAGCAGTTTGTGGTGACAGAGAATAGAAGAAGTGCCAGGCAAAGACAATAGGAGACAGCAGTTTGTTGACAGAGAATAGAAGAAGTGCCAGGCAAAGACAATAGGAGACAGCAGTTTGTGGTGACAGAGAATAGAAGAAGTGCCAGGCAAAGACAATAGGAGACAGCAGTTTGTGGTGGCAGAGAATAGAAGAAGTGCCAGGCAAAGACAATAGGAGACAGCAGTTTGTGGTGGCAGAGAGCAGAAGAAGTGCCAGGCAAAGACAATAGGAGACAGCAGTTTGTGGTGGCAGAGAATAGAAGAAGTGCCAGGCAAAGACAATAGGAGACAGCAGTTTGTGGTGACAGAGAATAGAAGAAGTGCCAGGCAAAGACAATAGGAGACAGCAGTTTGTGGTGACAGAGAATAGAAGAAGTGCCAGGCAAAGACAATAGGAGACAGCAGTTTGTGGTGACAGAGAATAGAAGAAGTGGGCAAAGACAATAGGAGACAGCAGTTTGTGGTGGCAGAGAATAGAAGAAGTGCCAGGCAAAGACAATAGGAGACAGCAGTTTGTGGTGACAGAGAATAGAAGAAGTGCCCGGCAAAGACAATAGGAGACAGCAGTTTGTGGTGGCAGAGAATAGAAGAAGTGCCAGGCAAAGACAATAGGAGACAGCAGTTTGTGGTGACAGAGAATAGAAGAAGTGCCAGGCAAAGACAATAGGAGACAGCAGTTTGTGGTGACAGAGAATAGAAGAAGTGCCAGGCAAAGACAATAGGAGACAGCAGTTTGTGGTGACAGAGAATAGAAGAAGTGCCAGGCAAAGACAATAGGAGACAGCAGTTTGTGGTGACAGAGAATAGAAGAAGTGCCAGGCAAAGACAATAGGAGACAGCAGTTTGTGGTGACAGAGAATAGAAGAAGTGCCAGGCAAAGACAATAGGAGACAGCAGTTTGTGGTGGCAGAGAATAGAAGAAGTGCCAGGCAAAGACAATAGGAGACAGCAGTTTGTGGTGACAGAGAATAGAAGAAGTGCCAGGCAAAGACAATAGGAGACAGCAGTTTGTGGTGGCAGAGAATAGAAGAAGTGCCAGGCAAAGACAATAGGAGACAGCAGTTTGTGGTGGCAGAGAATAGAAGAAGTGCCAGGCAAAGACAATAGGAGACAGCAGTTTGTGGTGACAGAGAATAGAAGAAGTGCCAGGCAAAGACAATAGGAGACAGCAGTTTGTGGTGGCAGAGAATAGAAGAAGTGCCAGGCAAAGACAATAGGAGACAGCAGTTTGTGGTGACAGAGAGTAGAAGAAGTGCCAGGCAAAGACAATAGGAGACAGCAGTTTGTGGTGGCAGAGAATAGAAGAAGTGCCAGGCAAAGACAATAGGAGACAGCAGTTTGTGGTGGCAGAGAATAGAAGAAGTGCCAGGCAAAGACAATAGGAGACAGCAGTTTGTGGTGGCAGAGAATAGAAGAAGTGCCAGGCAAAGACAATAGGAGACAGCAGTTTGTGGTGACAGAGAATAGAAGAAGTGCCAGGCAAAGACAATAGGAGACAGCAGTTTGTGGTGACAGAGAGCAGAAGAAGTGCCAGGCAAAGACAATAGGAGACAGCAGTTTGTGGTGACAGAGAATAGAAGAAGTGCCAGGCAAAGACAATAGGAGACAGCAGTTTGTGGTGACAGAGAATAGAAGAAGTGCCAGGCAAAGACAATAGGAGACAGCAGTTTGTGGTGACAGAGAATAGAAGAAGTGCCAGGCAAAGACAATAGGAGACAGCAGTTTGTGGTGACAGAGAGCAGAAGAAGTGCCAGGCAAAGACAATAGGAGACAGCAGTTTGTGGTGACAGAGAATAGAAGAAGTGCCAGGCAAAGACAATAGGAGACAGCAGTTTGTGGTGGCAGAGAATAGAAGAAGTGCCAGGCAAAGACAATAGGAGACAGCAGTTTGTGGTGACAGAGAATAGAAGAAGTGCCAGGCAAAGACAATAGGAGACAGCAGTTTGTGGTGACAGAGAATAGAAGAAGTGCCAGGCAAAGACAATAGGAGACAGCAGTTTGTGGTGACAGAGAATAGAAGAAGTGCCAGGCAAAGACAATAGGAGACAGCAGTTTGTGGTGACAGAGAGCAGAAGAAGTGCCAGGCAAAGACAATAGGAGACAGCAGTTTGTGGTGACAGAGAATAGAAGAAGTGCCAGGCAAAGACAATAGGAGACAGCAGTTTGTGGTGACAGAGAATAGAAGAAGTGCCAGGCAAAGACAATAGGAGACAGCAGTTTGTGGTGACAGAGAATAGAAGAAGTGCCAGGCAAAGACAATAGGAGACAGCAGTTTGTGGTGACAGAGAGCAGAAGAAGAAGTGACTGCTATATCTGCATCTCAGATGGCAGCCTTTGCTTTTCTAGTGTATTACGTTTAACCAGGGCTTGTCAAAAGTAGTGCACTAAAAAATGAATAAGGGTGGCAGTTAGGAATGTAACTACTGCAGCCTGTACACCACAAACATCTGTTGTAGAGCTCTAGCCTGTACACCACAAACATCTGTTGTAGAGCTCTAGCCTGTACACCACAAACATCTGTTGTAGAGCTCTAGCCTGTACACCACAAACATCTGTTGTAGAACTACAGCCTGTACACCACAAACATCTGTTGTAGAACTGTACACCACAAACATCTGTTGTAGAACTACAGCCTGTACACCACAAACATCTGTTGTAGAACTGCCTGTACACCACAAACATCTGTTGTAGAACTACAGCCTGTTCTGTTGTAGAACTACAGCCTGTACACCACAAACATCTGTTGTAGAACTGCAGCCTTACAGACAGGCATTCCCTGAGAGAGAGGGTATTTCCCTGAACACAGCCTGGCTGTGTGCTGATGTTCCTAGCTAGAGTACTGTAGGGGTTGATGGCTGTGAGCTGATGTTCCTAGCTAGAGTACTGTAGGGGTTGATGGCTGTGTGCTGATGTTCCTAGCTAGAGTACTGTAGGGGTTGATGGCTGTGAGCTGATGTTCCTAGCTAGAGTACTGTAGGGGTTGATGGCTGTGAGCTGATGTTCCTAGCTAAGGTACTGTAGGGGTTGATGGCTGTGAGCTGATGTTCCTAGCTAGAGTACTGTAGGGGTTGATGGCTGTGAGCTGATGTTCCTAGCTAGGGTACTGTAGGGGTTGATGGCTGTGTGCTGATGTTCCTAGCTAGAGTACTGTAGGGGTTGATGCTAGCTAGCTACAGCATCCTATCCAGTTTGCCTCCTAGCATCTGCCAGACGAGTCAAGACAACAACATTTACATTTACATTTAAGTCATTTAGCAGACGCTCTTATCCAGAGCGACTTACAAATTGGTGCATTCACCTTATGACATCCAGTGGAACAGTCACTTTACAATAGTGCATCTAAATCTTAAAGGGGGGGGGGGTGAGAGGGATTACTTATCCTATCCTAGGTATTCCTTAAAGAGGTGGGGTTTCAGGTGTCTCCGGAAGGTGGTGATTGACTCCGCTGTCCTGGCGTCGTGAGGGAGTTTGTTCCACCATTGGGGGGCCAGAGCAGCGAACAGTTTTGACTGGGCTGAGCGGGAACTGTACTTCCTCAGTGGTAGGGAGGCAAGCTACAAGCTACAATTCATCAGGGCTGGAGGCTGTGTGGAACTACATTAGGGCTGGAGGCTGTGTGGAACTACATTAGGGCTGGAGGCTGTGTGGAACTACATTAGGGCTGGAGGCTTTGTGGAACTACATTAGGGCTGGAGGCTGTGTGGAACTACATTAGGGCTGGAGGCTGTGTGGAACTACATTTAGTCCTGGAGGCTGTGTGGAACTACATTAGGGCTGGAGGCTGTGTGGAACTACATTAGGGCTGGAGGCTGTGTGGAACTACATTAGGGCTGGAGGCTGTGTGGAACTACATTAGGGCTGGAGGCTGTGTGGAACTACATTAGTCCTGGAGGCTGTGTGGAACTACATTAGGGCTGGAGGCTGTGTGGAACTACATTAGGGCTGGAGGCTGTGTGGAACTACATTAGTCCTGGAGGCTGTGTGGAACTACATTAGGGCTGGAGGCTGTGTGGAACTACATTAGGGCTGGAGACTGTGTGGAACTACATTAGTCCTGGAGGCTGTGTGGAACTACATTAGGGCTGGAGGCTGTGTGGAACTACATTAGGGCTGGAGGCTGTGTGGAACTACATTAGGGCTGGAGGCTGTGTGGAACTACATTAGGGCTGGAGGCTGTGTGGAACTACATTAAGGCTGGAGGCTGTGCTCACTGCTTAAAGAGAACTTGAGAGCAGAGAGAGGAGAGGCAGACCAACATGGGACTGGGGATGGGAGGGAGGAGAGGCAGACCAACATGGGACTGGGGATGGGAGGGAGGAAGGGAAACCAGCAAACTTACAGAAATCCCTTTGATGTCTCCCCATTCAGAACCAGCCAGCCACTGGCTGTTTACTTACAGTGCTGTGAAAATGTATTTTCCCCTTTCAGATTTTCTCTATATTTTAATATTTTTTCTCACGGAATGTTATCCTATTTTGAACCAGAACCTACAGCACCAGTAAAATGTTTGGAAACACCTACTCATGTTTCCCATTTTCTACTTTCTAGAATAATAGTGAAGACATCAATAGTTTGAAATAACACATATGGAATCATGTAGTAACCCTAAACCCTCATGTTAAACAAATCCAAATGTATTTTATATTTTAAATTCTTTGAAGTAGCCATCCTTTGCCATGATGACAGCTTTGCACACTCTTGTCGTTCTCTCAACCAGCTTCATGAGGTAGTCACCTGGAATGCATTTTAATTAACAGGCGTGCCCTTATAAAAGTTCATTTGTGGAATGTATTTCCTTCTTATTAATGTGTTTGAGCCAATCAGTTGTGTTGTGACAAGGTAGGGGAGGTGTAGAGAAGATTCAAAGGAGAGATCAGTACAGGTACATCAAAGCTGGGACAGAGAGTCTGAAAAACAGCTTCTATCTCAAGGCCATCAGACTGTTAAACAGCCACCACTAACACAGTGGGGTTGCTGCCTACATACAGACTAGAAATCATTAGCCACTTTAATAAATGGAACACTCGTCACTTTAATAATGGCACTTTAATAATGATGTTTACATATCTTGCATTGCTCATCTCATATGTATATACTGTATTTAATACCATCTATTGCATCTTGCCTATGATGCTCGGTCATCGCTCATCCATATATTTATATATACATATTCTTATTCCATCCCTTTACTTAGATGTGTGTGTATTATGTAGTTGTTGTGGAATTGATAGATTACTTGTTAGATATTACTGCACTGTTAGAACTAGAAGCAGAAATATTTAGCAACATTCACATTAAGATCTACTAATTATGTGTATGTGACCAATACAATTTGATTTGATTTGATTGGAAGTTTTTTCAAGTGCAGTCGCAAAAACCATCAAGAGCTACGATGAAACTGACTCTCACAAGGACCACCACAGGAAAGGAAGACCCAGAGTTACCTCTGCTGCAGAGGATCAGTTCATTAGAGTTACCAGGCTCTCATGAGGACCGCCACAAGAAAGGAAGACCCAGAGTTACCTCTGCTGCAGAGGATCAGTTCATTAGAGTTACCAGGCTCTCATGAGGACCGCCACAAGAAAGGAAGACCCAGAGTTACCTCTGCTGCAGAGGATCAGTTCATTAGAGTTACCAGGCTCTCATGAGGACCGACACAGGAAAGGAAGACCCAGAGTAACCTCTGCTGCAGAGGATCAGTTCATTAGAGTTACCTGTCTCTCATGAGGACCGCCACAAGAAAGGAAGACCCAGAGTTACCTCTGCTGCAGAGGATAAGTTCATTCGACTTACCACCCTCAGAAATTGCAGCCCAAAGAAATGTGAGATTTTTGGTTCCAACCTCCGTGTCTCTGTAATACACAGAGTAGGTGAACGGATGATCATGTGTGGTTATCACGTGTGGTTATCTGCATGTGTGGTTATCACGTGTGGTTATCTGCATGTGTGGTTATCACGTGTGGTTATCTGCATGTGTGGTTATCTGCATGTGTGGTTATCACGTGTGGTTATCTGCATGTGTGGTTATCACGTGTGGTTATCTGCATGTGTGGTTATCACGTGTGGTTATCTGCTTGTGTGGTTATCACGTGTGGTTATCTGCATGTGTGGTTATCACGTGTTGTTATCTGCATGTGTGGTTATCATGTGTGGTTATCTGCATGTGTGGTTATCACGTGTGGTTATCTGCATGTGTGGTTATCTGCATGTGTGGTTATCACGTGTGGTTATCTGCATGTGTGGTTATCTGCATGTGTGGTTATCTGCATGTGTGGTTATCACGTGTGGTTATCTGCACGTGTGGTTATCTGCATGTGTGGTTATCTGCATGTGTGGTTATCACGTGTGGTTATCTGCATGTGTGGTTATCACGTGTGGTTATCTGCATGTGTGGTTATCTGCATGTGTGGTTATCTGCATGTGTGGTTATCTGCATGTGTGGTTATCTGCATGTGTGGTTATCACGTGTGGTTATCTGCATGTGTGGTTATCTGCATGTGTGGTTATCACGTGTGGTTATCTGCATGTGTGGTTATCTGCATGTGTGGTTATCACGTGTGGTTATCTGCATGTGTGGTTATCACGTGTGGTTATCTGCATGTGTGGTTATCTGCATGTGTGGTTATCTGCATGTGTGGTTATCACGTGTGGTTATCTGCATGTGTGGTTATCTGCATGTGTGGTTATCACGTGTGGTTATCTGCATGTGTGGTTATCTGCATGTGTGGTTATCTGCATGTGTGGTTATCTGCATCTGCATGTGTGGTTATCTGCATGTGTGGTTATCACGTGTGGTTATCTGCATGTGTGGTTATCACGTGTGGTTATCTGCATGTGTGGTTATCTGCATGTGTGGTTATCACGTGTGGTTATCTGCATGTGTGGTTATCTGCATGTGTGGTTATCTGCATGTGTGGTTATCTGCATGTGTGGTTATCTGCATGTGTGGTTATCTGCATGTGTGGTTATCACGTGTGGTTATCTGCACGTGTGGTTATCATGACATCATCCTGAAAGGCACCATGAGATCTTTCTGAAAGGCACCAGGACATCATCCGGAAAGGCACCATGAGAAGTCCTTAGAATGACTCATATTCTCCTTAAATCCCTAAGAAGTCCTTGACCCCAATTCTCCTGGAATTTCACATTAGAGAAGAATGTAAGCACATATTCTTGCTCTGATGCAATAAACTGAAGATAAGTGTATTATACATATACTGTATTTATATATTAATCATAATATGTGTAGGTGGTTATTGGTTATAAATAGCAGGAAGTTGAAATTGGGCACGCTATTTATCCAAAAGTGAAAATGCTGCCCCCTAGCTTTAAGAGGTTTAAGCACATTTTCACTCCTGAACTTATTTAGGCAACACTTATTGACTCTCAAAGACATTTCAGCTTTTCATAATGTTTTTATTTGTTAATTAACATTTTGTAAAAAACATAAATCCGCATTGACATTTGGTCGTATTGTGCGTAGGTCAGTGACACTAAATCTCACTTTAATACATTGTTTTATTCTGTAACACAACAAAGATCTGAAGGAAGTCAAGACGTGTGAATACCTTCAGAAGGCACTGTAAACAGTCAGTATTTGTCAACAGGAAGAGAGAACACAGGATGTCACATATCTCAGGATGTTGAATGAGTCCACAACTGGCCATAGGAAATATCCATGTGTGATATTCAGGGTAATCCCTAAATCATATACTGTATATTATATATTAATCATAATATCTGTAGGTGGTTATTGGTTATAAAAAGCACCAGTATTTCATCCAGTGGCCTTCGTCAGTGTTCTCCTTTACATTCACATATATTTAGATGAATCCGTTATTTGCTAAAGATCTGCGTTCTTACCGAAGTGTTTCTGAAGTAAGTCAACGTCCTCTTATCATGTACACTTTAATAAAAAGCTGAACGTAAATCTAGGAGATATATCTGTTGCTGCCACACACAAACCAGCAGACTATGCTCTGATTCCTTCCGGGCATCAGCCACAGTGATCCATTCCTCTATTCCACAGTCCCTGTAACGTCATGAACCCCAAGCACTTAAGCTAATTGCATTTCCTCCCTCCCAGGTTCCCTCACAGGTCTGCTTCTCATTAGGCTGAGTTGAATCTGACACAGTTCCTCCTGCTGCACCATTTGTTTCTCAGACTGATGAACAGACTGCAGGGTTCCAGGGGAAGAGATGGACGCCGTGTTTAAGAAACTGGTAACGTGGGACCCCCTTTTCTGGATTAGATTTCTACTCTCCCTCCACATCCTCCTCCTCATCTTCCTCTTCCTCCTCCTTTCCACTCCCCAGGTGGTAGCTGACTGGTGGATTTCTCCTCTCCCTCCACATCCTCCTCCTCCGCCTCATCTTCCTCTTCCTCCTCCTTTCCTCTCCCCAGGTGGTAGCTGACTGGTGGATTTCTCCTCTCCCTCCACATCCTCCTCCTCATCTTCCTCTTCCTCCTCCTTTCCTCTCCCCAGGTGGCAGCTGACTGGTGGATTTCTCCTCTTCCTCCTCCTTTCCTCTCCCCAGGTGGTAGCTGACTGGTGGATTTCTCCTCTCCCTCCACATCCTCCTCCTCATCTTCCTCTTCCTCCTCCTTTCCTCTCCCCAGGTGGTAGCTGACTGGTGGATTTCTCCTCTCCCTCCACATCCTCCTCCTCATCTTCCTCTTCCTCCTCCTTTCCTCTCCCCAGGTGGTAGCTGACTGGTGGATTTCTACTCTCCCTCCACATCCTCCTCCTCATCTTCCTCTTCCTCCTCCTTTCCTCTCCCCAGGTGGTAGCTGACTGGTGGATTTCTCCTCTCCCTCCACATCCTCCTCCTCATCTTCCTCTTCCTCCTCCTTTCCTCTCCCCAGGTGGTAGCTGACTGGTGGATTTCTCCTCTCCCTCCACATCCTCATCTTCCTCTTCCTCCTCCTTTCCTCTCCCCAGGTGGTAGCTGACTGGTGGATTTCTCTCTCTCCACCCTCCTCCTCCTCCTCATCTTCCTCTTCCTCCTCCTTTCCTCTCCCCAGGTGGTAGCTGACTGGTGGATTTCTCCTCTCCCTCCACATCCTCATCTTCCTCTTCCTCCTCCTTTCCTCTCCCCAGGTGGTAGCTGACTGGTGGATTTCTCCTCTCCCTCCACATCCTCCTCCTCCTCATCTTCCTCTTCCTCCTCCTTTCCTCTCCCCAGGTGGTAGCTGACTGGTGGATTTCTCCTCTCCCTCCACATCCTCCTCCTCATCTTCCTCTTCCTCCTCCTTTCCTCTCCCCAGGTGGTAGCTGACTGGTGGATTTCTACTCTCCCTCCACATCCTCCTCCTCATCTTCCTCTTCCTCCTCCTTTCCTCTCCCCAGGTGGTAGCTGACTGGTGGATTTCTCCTCTCCCTCCACATCCTCCTCCTCATCTTCCTCTTCCTCCTCCTTTCCTCTCCCCAGGTGGTAGCTGACTGGTGGATTTCTACTCTCCCTCCACATCCTCCTCCTCCGCCTCCTCTTCCTCCTCCTTTCCTCTCCCCAGGTGGTAGCTGACTGGTGGATTTCTCCTCTCCCTCCACATCCTCCTCCTCATCTTCCTCTTCCTCCTCCTTTCCTCTCCCCAGGTGGTAGCTGACTGGTGGATTTCTACTCTCCCTCCACATCCTCCTCCTCCTCCTCATCTTCCTCTTCCTCCTCCTTTCCTCTCCCCAGGTGGTAGCTGACTGGTGGATTTCTCCTCTCCCTCCACATCCTCATCTTCCTCTTCCTCCTCCTTTCCTCTCCCCAGGTGGTAGCTGACTGGTGGATTTCTCCTCTCCCTCCACATCCTCCTCCTCATCTTCCTCTTCCTCCTCCTTTCCTCTCCCCAGGTGGTAGCTGACTGGTGGATTTCTACTCTCCCTCTCCATCCTCCTCCTCCTCATCTTCCTCTTCCTCCTCCTTTCCTCTCCCCAGGTGGTAGCTGACTGGTGGATTTCTCCTCTCCCTCCACATCCTCCTCCTCATCTTCCTCTTCCTCCTCCTTTCCTCTCCCCAGGTGGTAGCTGACTGGTGGATTTCTCCTCTCCCTCCACATCCTCCTCCTCATCTTCCTCTTCCTATCTTTCCTCTCCCCAGGTGGTAGCTGACTGGTGGATCCTTCCTCTTCCTCCTCCTTTCCTCTCCCCAGGTGGTAGCTGACTGGTGGATTTCTCCTCTCCCTCCACATCCTCCTCCTCATCTTCCTCTTCCTCCTCCTTTCCTCTCCCCCCCAGGTGGTAGCTGACTGGTGGATTTCTCCTCTCCCTCCACATCCTCCTCCTCATCTTCCTCTTCCTCCTCCTTTCCTCTCCCCAGGTGGTAGCTGACTGGTGGATTTCTCCTCTCCCTCCACATCCTCCTCCTCCGCCTCATCTTCCTCTTCCTCCTCCTTTCCTCTCCCCAGGTGGTAGCTGACTGGTGGATTTCTCTCTCCCTCCACATCCTCCTCCTCATCTTCCTCTTCCTCCTCCTTTCCTCTCCCCAGGTGGTAGCTGACTGGTGGATTTCTACTCTCCCTCCACATCCTCCCTCCTCATCTTCCTCTTCCTCCTCCTTTCCTCTCCCCAGGTGGTAGCTGACTGGTGGATTTCCCTCTTCCTCCTCCTTTCCTCTCCCCAGGTGGTAGCTGACTGGTGGATTTCTCCTCTCCCTCCACATCCTCCTCCTCCGCCTCCTCTTCCTCCTCCTTTCCTCTCCCCAGGTGGTAGCTGACTGGTGGATTTCTCCTCTCCCTCCACATCCTCCTCCTCATCTTCCTCTTCCTCCTCCTTTCCTCTCCCCAGGTGGTAGCTGACTGGTGGATTTCTCCTCTCCCTCCACATCCTCCTCCTCATCTTCCTCTTCCTCCTCCTTTCCTCTCCCCAGGTGGTAGCTGACTGGTGGATTTCTCCTCTCCCTCCACATCCTCCTCCTCCTCCTCATCTTCCTCTTCCTCCTCCTTTCCTCTCCCCAGGTGGTAGCTGACTGGTGGATTTCTCCTCTCCCTCCACATCCTCCTCCTCATCTTCCTCTTCCTCCTCCTTTCCTCTCCCCAGGTGGTAGCTGACTGGTGGATTTCTCCTCTCCCTCCACATCCTCCTCCTCATCTTCCTCTTCCTCCTCCTTTCCTCTCCCCAGGTGGTAGCTGACTGGTGGATTTCTCCTCTCCCTCCATCCTCCTCCTCCTCATCTTCCTCTTCCTCCTCCTTTCCTCTCCCCAGGTGGTAGCTGACTGGTGGATTTCTCCTCTCCCTCCATCATCCTCCTCCTCATCTTCCTCTTCCTCCTCCTTTCCTCTCCCCAGGTGGTAGCTGACTGGTGGATTTCTCCTCTCCCTCCACATCCTCCTCCTCATCTTCCTCTTCCTCCTCCTTTCCTCTCCCCAGGTGGTAGCTGACTGGTGGATTTCTCCTCTCCCTCCACATCCTCCTCCTCATCTTCCTCTTCCTCCTCCTTTCCTCTCCCCAGGTGGTAGCTGACTGGTGGATTTCTCCTCTCCTCCACATCCTCCTCCTCATCTTCCTCTTCCTCCTCCTTTCCTCTCCCCAGGTGGTAGCTGACTGGTGGATTTCTCCTCTCCCTCCACATCCTCCTCCTCATCTTCCTCTTCCTCCTCCTTTCCTCTCCCCAGGTGGTAGCTGACTGGTGGATTTCTCCTCTCCCTCCACATCCTCCTCCTCATCTTCCTCTTCCTCCTCCTTTCCTCTCCCCAGGTGGTAGCTGACTGGTGGATTTCTCCTCTCCCTCCACATCCTCCTCCTCATCTTCTTCCTCTTCCTCCTCCTTTCCTCTCCCCAGGTGGTAGCTGACTGGTGGATTTCTCCTCTCCCTCCACATCCTCCTCCTCCTCATCTTCCTCTTCCTCCTCCTTTCCTCTCCCCAGGTGGTAGCTGACTGGTGGATTTCTCCTCTCCCTCCACATCCTCCTCCTCCTCCTCATCTTCCTCTTCCTCCTCCTTTCCTCTCCCCAGGTGGTAGCTGACTGGTGGATTTCTCCTCTCCTTCCACATCCTCCTCCTCATCTTCCTCTTCCTCCTCCTTTCCTCTCCCCAGGTGGTAGCTGACTGGTGGATTTCTCCTCTCCCTCCACATCCTCCTCCTCATCTTCCTCTTCCTCCTCCTTTCCTCTCCCCAGGTGGTAGCTGACTGGTGGATTTCTCCTCTCCCTCCACATCCTCCTCCTCCTCCTCATCTTCCTCTTCCTCCTCCTTTCCTCTCCCCAGGTGGTAGCTGACTGGTGGATTTCTCCTCTCCCTCCACATCCTCCTCCTCATCTTCCTCTTCCTCCTCCTTTCCTCTCCCCAGGTGGTAGCTGACTGGTGGATTTCTACTCTCCCTCCACATCCTCCTCCTCCGCCTCATCTTCCTCTTCCTCCTCCTTTCCTCTCCCCAGGTGGTAGCTGACTGGTGGATTTCTCTCTCCCTCCACATCCTCCTCCTCATCTTCCTCTTCCTCCTCCTTTCCTCTCCCCAGGTGGTAGCTGACTGGTGGATTTCTCCTCTCCCTCCACATCCTCCTCCTCATCTTCCTCTTCCTCCTTTCCTCTCCCCAGGTGGTAGCTGACTGGTGGATTTCTCCTCTCCCTCCACTCTTCCTCCTCCCCAGGTGGTAGCTGACTGGTGTATTTCTCCTCTCCCTCCACATCCTCCTCCTCCTCATCTTCCTCTTCCTCCTCCTTTCCTCTCCCCAGGTGGTAGCTGACTGGTGGATTTCTCCTCTCCCTCCACATCCTCCTCCTCATCTTCCTCTTCCTCCTCCTTTCCTCTCCCCAGGTGGTAGCTGACTGGTGGATTTCTCCTCTCCCTCCACATCCTCCTCCTCATCTTCCTCTTCCTCCTCCTTTCCTCTCCCCAGGTGGTAGCTGACTGGTGGATTTCTCCTCTCCCTCCACATCCTCCTCCTCCTCCTCATCTTCCTCTTCCTCCTCCTTTCCTCTCCCCAGGTGGTAGCTGACTGGTGGATTTCTCCTCTCCCTCCACATCCTCCTCCTCCTCATCTTCCTCTTCCTCCTCCTTTCCTCTCCCCAGGTGGTAGCTGACTGGTGGATTTCTCCTCTCCCTCCACATCCTCCTCCTCATCTTCCTCTTCCTCCTCCTTTCCTCTCCCCAGGTGGTAGCTGACTGGTGGATTTCTCCTCTCCCTCCATATCCTCATCCTCATCTTCCTCTTCCTCCTCCTTTCCTCTCCCCAGGTGGTAGCTGACTGGTGGATTTCTCCTCTCCCTCCATCCTCCTCCTCATCTTCCTCTTCCTCCTCCTTTCCTCTCCCCAGGTGGTAGCTGACTGGTGGATTTCTCCTCTCCCTCCACATCCTCCTCCTCATCTTCCTCTTCCTCCTCCTTTCCTCTCCCCAGGTGGTAGCTGACTGGTGGATTTCTCCTCTCCCTCCACATCCTCCTCCTCCTCCTCATCTTCCTCTTCCTCCTCCTTTCCTCTCCCCAGGTGGTAGCTGACTGGTGGATTTCTCCTCTCCCTCCACATCCTCCTCCTCCTCCTCATCTTCCTCTTCCTCCTCCTTTCCTCTCCCCAGGTGGTAGCTGACTGGTGGATTTCTCCTCTCCTCCACATCCTCCTCCTCATCTTCCTCTTCCTCCTCCTTTCCTCTCCCCAGGTGGTAGCTGACTGGTGGATTTCTCCTCTCCCTCCACATCCTCCTCCTCATCTTCCTCTTCCTCCTCCTTTCCTCTCCCCAGGTGGTAGCTGACTGGTGGATTTCTCCTCTCCCTCCACATCCTCCTCCTCATCTTCCTCTTCCTCCTCCTTTCCTCTCCCCAGGTGGTAGCTGACTGGTGGATTTCTCCTCTCCCTCCACATCCTCCTCCTCATCTTCCTCTTCCTCCTCCTTTCCTCTCCCCAGGTGGTAGCTGACTGGTGGATTTCTCCTCTCCCTCCACATCCTCCTCCTCATCTTCCTCTTCCTCCTCCTTTCCTCTCCCCAGGTGGTAGCTGACTGGTGGATTTCTCCTCTCCCTCCACATCCTCCTCCTCATCTTCCTCTTCCTCCTCCTTTCCTCTCCCCAGGTGGTAGCTGACTGGTGGATTTCTCCTCTCCCTCCACATCCTCCTCCTCATCTTCCTCTTCCTCCTCCTTTCCTCTCCCCAGGTGGTAGCTGACTGGTGGATTTCTCCTCTCCCTCCACATCCTCCTCCTCATCTTCCTCTTCCTCCTCCTTTCCTCTCCCCAGGTGGTAGCTGACTGGTGGATTTCTCCTCTCCCTCCACATCCTCCTCCTCATCTTCCTCTTCCTCCTCCTTTCCTCTCCCCAGGTGGTAGCTGACTGGTGGATTTCTCCTCTCCCTCCACATCCTCCTCCTCATCTTCCTCTTCCTCCTCCTTTCCTCTCCCCAGGTGGTAGCTGACTGGTGGATTTCTCCTCTCCCTCCACATCCTCCTCCTCATCTTCCTCTTCCTCCTCCTTTCCTCTCCCCAGGTGGTAGCTGACTGGTGGATTTCTCCTCTCCCTCCACATCCTCCTCCTCATCTTCCTCTTCCTCCTCCTTTCCTCTCCCCAGGTGGTAGCTGACTGGTGGATTTCTCCTCTCCCTCCACATCCTCCTCCTCCTCCTCATCTTCCTCTTCCTCCTCCTTTCCTCTCCCCAGGTGGTAGCTGACTGGTGGATTTCTCCTCTCCCTCCACATCCTCCTCCTCCTCCTCATCTTCCTCTTCCTCCTCCTTTCCTCTCCCCAGGTGGTAGCTGACTGGTGGATTTCTCTCTCCCCCTCCTCCACATCCTCCTCCTCATCTTCCTCTTCCTCCTCCTTTCCTCTCCCCAGGTGGTAGCTGACTGGTGGATTTCTACTCTCCCTCCACATCCTCCTCCTCATCTTCCTCTTCCTCCTCCTTTCCTCTCCCCAGGTGGTAGCTGACTGGTGGATTTCTCCTCTCCCTCCACATCCTCCTCCTCATCTTCCTCTTCCTCCTCCTTTCCTCTCCCCAGGTGGTAGCTGACTGGTGGATTTCTCGTCTCCCTCCACATCCCCTCCTCATCTTCCTCTTCCTCCTCCTTTCCTCTCCCCAGGTGGTAGCTGACTGGTGGATTTCTCCTCTCCCTCCACATCCTCCTCCTCATCTTCCTCTTCCTCCTCCTTTCCTCTCCCCAGGTGGTAGCTGACTGGTGGATTTCTCCTCTCCCTCCACATCCTCCTCCTCATCTTCCTCTTCCTCCTCCTTTCCTCTCCCCAGGTGGTAGCTGACTGGTGGATTTCTCCTCTCCCTCCACATCCTCCTCCTCATCTTCCTCTTCCTCCTCCTTTCCTCTCCCCAGGTGGTAGCTGACTGGTGGATTTCTCCTCTCCCTCCACATCCTCCTCCTCATCTTCCTCTTCCTCCTCCTTTCCTCTCCCCAGGTGGTAGCTGACTGGTGGATTTCTCCTCTCCCTCCATCCTCCTCCTCCTCCTCCTCATTTTCCTCTTCCTCTTCCTTTCCTCTCCCCAGGTGGTAGCTGACTGGTGGATTTCTACTCTCCCTCCACATCCTCCTCCTCATCTTCCTCTTCCTCCTCCTTTCCTCTCCCCAGGTGGTAGCTGACTGGTGGATTTCTCCTCTCCCTCCACATCCTCCTCCTCATCTTCCTCTTCCTCCTCCTTTCCTCTCCCCAGGTGGTAGCTGACTGGTGGATTTCTCTACTCTCCCTCCACATCCTCCTCCTCCGCCTCATCTTCCTCTTCCTCCTCCTTTCCTCTCCCCAGGTGGTAGCTGACTGGTGGATTTCTCCTCTCCCTCCACATCCTCCTCCTCCGCCTCATCTTCCTCTTCCTCTCCTTTCCTCTCCCCAGGTGGTAGCTGACTGGTGGATTTCTCCTCCCCTCCACATCCTCCTTCCTCTTCCTGCTCCTTTCTCTCCCCAGGTGGCCTGACTGGTGGATTTCTCCTCTTCCTCCTCCTTTCCTCTCCCCAGGTGGTAGCTGACTGGTGGATTTCTCCTCTCCCTCCACATCCTCCTCCTCCTCCTCATCTTCCTCTTCCTCCTCCTTTCCTCTCCCCAGGTGGTAGCTGACTGGTGGATTTCTCCTCTCCCCACCCTCCTCCTCATCCTCCTCTTCCTCTCCTCCTCCTTTCCTCTCCCCAGGTGGTAGCTGACTGGTGGATTTCTCCTCTCCCTCCACATCCTCCTCCTCATCTTCCTCTTCCTCCTCCTTTCCTCTCCCCAGGTGGTAGCTGACTGGTGGATTTCTACTCTCCCTCCACATCCTCCTGCTCCTCCTCATCTTCCTCTTCCTCCTCCTTTCCTCTCCCCAGGTGGTAGCTGACTGGTGGATTTCTCCTCTCCCTCCACATCCTCCTCCTCATCTTCCTCTTCCTCCTCCTTTCCTCTCCCCAGGTGGTAGCTGACTGGTGGATTTCTCCTCTCCCTCCACATCCTCCTCCTCATCTTCCTCTTCCTCCTCCTTTCCTCTCCCCAGGTGGTAGCTGACTGGTGGATTTCTCCTCTCCCTCCACATCCTCCTCCTCATCTTCCTCTTCCTCCTCCTTTCCTCTCCCCAGGTGGTAGCTGACTGGTGGATTTCTCCTCTCCCTCCACATCCTCCTCCTCATCTTCCTCTTCCTCCTCCTTTCCTCTCCCCAGGTGGTAGCTGACTGGTGGATTTCTCCTCTCCCTCCACATCCTCCTCCTCATCTTCCTCTTCCTCCTCCTTTCCTCTCCCCAGGTGGTAGCTGACTGGTGGATTTCTCCTCTCCCTCCACATCCTCCTCCTCATCTTCCTCTTCCTCCTCCTTTCCTCTCCCCAGGTGGTAGCTGACTGGTGGATTTCTCCTCTCCCTCCACATCCTCCTCCTCATCTTCCTCTTCCTCCTCCTTTCCTCTCCCCAGGTGGTAGCTGACTGGTGGATTTCTACTCTCCCTCCTCCTCCTCCTCATCTTCCTCTTCCTCCTCCTTTCCTCTCCCCAGGTGGTAGCTGACTGGTGGATTTCTCCTCTCCCTCCACATCCTCCTCCTCCTCCTCATCTTCCTCTTCCTCCTCCTTTCCTCTCCCCAGGTGGTAGCTGACTGGTGGATTTCTCCTCTCCCTCCACATCCTCCTCCTCCTCCTCATCTTCCTCTTCCTCCTCCTTTCCTCTCCCCAGGTGGTAGCTGACTGGTGGATTTCTCCTCTCCCTCCCTCCACATCCTCCTCCTCATCTTCCTCTTCCTCCTCCTTTCCTCTCCCCAGGTGGTAGCTGACTGGTGGATTTCTCCTCTCCCTCCACATCCTCCTCCTCATCTTCCTCTTCCTCCTCCTTTCCTCTCCCCAGGTGGTAGCTGACTGGTGGATTTCTCCTCTCCCTCCACATCCTCCTCCTCATCTTCCTCTTCCTCCTCCTTTCCTCTCCCCAGGTGGTAGCTGACTGGTGGATTTCTCCTCTCCCTCCACATCCTCCTCCTCATCTTCCTCTTCCTCCTCCTTTCCTCTCCCCAGGTGGTAGCTGACTGGTGGATTTCTCCTCTCCCTCCACATCCTCCTCCTCATCTTCCTCTTCCTCCTCCTTTCCTCTCCCCAGGTGGTAGCTGACTGGTGGATTTCTCCTCTCCCTCCACATCCTCCTCCTCATCTTCCTCTTCCTCCTCCTTTCCTCTCCCCAGGTGGTAGCTGACTGGTGGATTTCTCCTCTCCCTCCACATCCTCCTCCTCATCTTCCTCTTCCTCCTCCTTTCCTCTCCCCAGGTGGTAGCTGACTGGTGGATTTCTCCTCTCCCTCCACATCCTCCTCCTCATCTTCCTCTTCCTCCTCCTTTCCTCTCCCCAGGTGGTAGCTGACTGGTGGATTTCTCCTCTCCCCCCTCCTCCTCCTCCTCATTTTCCTCTTCCTCTTCCTTTCCTCTCCCCAGGTGGTAGCTGACTGGTGGATTTCTACTCTCCCTCCACATCCTCCTCCTCCGCCTCATCTTCCTCTTCCTCCTCCTTTCCTCTCCCCAGGTGGTAGCTGACTGGTGGATTTCTACTCTCCCTCCACATCCTCCTCCTCATCTTCCTCTTCCTCCTCCTTTCCTCTCCCCAGGTGGTAGCTGACTGGTGGATTTCTACTCTCCCTCCACATCCTCCTCCTCATCTTCCTCTTCCTCCTCCTTTCCTCTCCCCAGGTGGTAGCTGACTGGTGGATTTCTACTCTCCCTCTACATCCTCCTCCTCCGCCTCATCTTCCTCTTCCTCCTCCTTTCCTCTCCCCAGGTGGTAGCTGACTGGTGGATTTCTACTCTCCCTCCACATCCTCCTCCTCCGCCTCATCTTCCTCTTCCTACTCCTTTCCTCTCCCCAGGTGGTAGCTGACTGGTGGATTTCTCCTCTCCCTCCACATCCTCCTCCTCATCTTCCTCTTCCTGCTCCTTTCCTCTCCCCAGGTGGCAGCTGACTGGTGGATTTCTCCTCTTCCTCCTCCTTTCCTCTCCCCAGGTGGTAGCTGACTGGTGGATTTCTACTCTCCCTCTACATCCTCCTCCTCCTCCTCATCTTCCTCTTCCTCCTCCTTTCCTCTCCCCAGGTGGTAGCTGACTGGTGGATTTCTCCTCTCCCTCCACATCCTCCTCCTCATCTTCCTCTTCCTCCTCCTTTCCTCTCCCCAGGTGGTAGCTGACTGGTGGATTTCTACTCTCCCTCCACATCCTCCTCCTCATCTTCCTCTTCCTCCTCCTTTCCTCTCCCCAGGTGGTAGCTGACTGGTGGATTTCTCCTCTCCCTCCACATCCTCCTCCTCCTCCTCATCTTCCTCTTCCTCCTCCTTTCCTCTCCCCAGGTGGTAGCTGACTGGTGGATTTCTCCTCTCCCTCCACATCCTCCTCCTCATCTTCCTCTTCCTCCTCCTTTCCTCTCCCCAGGTGGTAGCTGACTGGTGGATTTCTCCTCTCCCTCCATATCCTCATCCTCATCTTCCTCTTCCTCCTCCTTTCCTCTCCCCAGGTGGTAGCTGACTGGTGGATTTCTCCTCTCCCTCCACATCCTCCTCCTCATCCTCATCTTCCTTCCTCCTCCTTTCCTCTCCCCAGGTGGTAGCTGACTGGTGGATTTCTCTCTCCCTCCACATCCTCCTCCTCCGCCTCATCTTCCTCTTCCTCCTCCTTTCCTCTCCCCAGGTGGTAGCTGACTGGTGGATTTCTACTCTCCCTCCACATCCTCCTCCTCATCTTCCTCTTCCTGCTCCTTTCCTCTCCCCAGGTGGTAGCTGACTGGTGGATTTCTCCTCTTCCTCCTCCTTTCCTCTCCCCAGGTGGTAGCTGACTGGTGGATTTCTCCTCTCCCTCCACATCCTCCTCCTCCGCCTCCTCTTCCTCCTCCTTTCCTCTCCCCAGGTGGTAGCTGACTGGTGGATTTCTCCTCTCCCTCCACATCCTCCTCCTCATCTTCCTCTTCCTCCTCCTTTCCTCTCCCCAGGTGGTAGCTGACTGGTGGATTTCTACTCTCCCTCCACATCCTCCTCCTCCTCCTCATCTTCCTCTTCCTCCTCCTTTCCTCTCCCCAGGTGGTAGCTGACTGGTGGATTTCTCCTCTCCCTCCACATCCTCCTCCTCATCTTCCTCTTCCTCCTCCTTTCCTCTCCCCAGGTGGTAGCTGACTGGTGGATTTCTCCTCTCCCTCCACATCCTCCTCCTCATCTTCCTCTTCCTCCTCCTTTCCTCTCCCCAGGTGGTAGCTGACTGGTGGATTTCTCCTCTCCCTCCACATCCTCCTCCTCATCTTCCTCTTCCTCCTCCTTTCCTCTCCCCAGGTGGTAGCTGACTGGTGGATTTCTCTCTCCCTCCACATCCTCCTCCTCATCTTCCTCTTCCTCCTCCTTTC
The DNA here is from genome assembly GCF_021184085.1 of Oncorhynchus gorbuscha. Classification (NCBI taxonomy): domain Eukaryota; kingdom Metazoa; phylum Chordata; class Actinopteri; order Salmoniformes; family Salmonidae; genus Oncorhynchus; species Oncorhynchus gorbuscha. The sequence goes on from NC_060188.1 coordinate 97,312,542, forward strand.
CTCTCCCCAGGTGGTAGCTGACTGGTGGATTTCTCCTCTCCCTCCACATCCTCCTCCTCATCTTCCTCTTCCTCCTCCTTTCCTCTCCCCAGGTGGTAGCTGACTGGTGGATTTCTCCTCTCCCTCCACATCCTCCTCCTCATCTTCCTCTTCCTCCTCCTTTCCTCTCCCCAGGTGGTAGCTGACTGGTGGATTTCTCCTCTCCCTCCACATCCTCCTCCTCATCTTCCTCTTCCTCCTCCTTTCCTCTCCCCAGGTGGTAGCTGACTGGTGGATTTCTACTCTCCCTCCTCCTCCTCCTCCTCATCTTCCTCTTCCTCCTCCTTTCCTCTCCCCAGGTGGTAGCTGACTGGTGGATTTCTCCTCTCCCTCCACATCCTCCTCCTCCTCCTCATCTTCCTCTTCCTCCTCCTTTCCTCTCCCCAGGTGGTAGCTGACTGGTGGATTTCTCCTATCCCTCCACATCCTCCTCCTCCTCCTCATCTTCCTCTTCCTCCTCCTTTCCTCTCCCCAGGTGGTAGCTGACTGGTGGATTTCTCCTCTCCCTCTCCCTCCACATCCTCCTCCTCATCTTCCTCTTCCTCCTCCTTTCCTCTCCCCAGGTGGTAGCTGACTGGTGGATTTCTACTCTCCCTCCACATCCTCCTCCTCATCTTCCTCTTCCTCCTCCTTTCCTCTCCCCAGGTGGTAGCTGACTGGTGGATTTCTCCTCTCCCTCCACATCCTCCTCCTCATCTTCCTCTTCCTCCTCCTTTCCTCTCCCCAGGTGGTAGCTGACTGGTGGATTTCTCTCCCTCCACATCCTCCTCTTCCTCTTCCTCCTCCTTTTCCTCTCCCCAGGTGGTAGCTGACTGGTGGATTTCTCCTCTCCCTCCACATCCTCCTCCTCATCTTCCTCTTCCTCCTCCTTTCCTCTCCCCAGGTGGTAGCTGACTGGTGGATTTCTCCTCTCCCTCCACATCCTCCTCCTCATCTTCCTCTTCCTCCTCCTTTCCTCTCCCCAGGTGGTAGCTGACTGGTGGATTTCTCCTCTCCCTCCACATCCTCCTCCTCATCTTCCTCTTCCTCCTCCTTTCCTCTCCCCAGGTGGTAGCTGACTGGTGGATTTCTCCTCTCCCTCCACATCCTCCTCCTCATCTTCCTCTTCCTCCTCCTTTCCTCTCCCCAGGTGGTAGCTGACTGGTGGATTTCTCCTCTCCCTCCTCCTCCTCCTCCTCATCTTCCTCTTCCTCCTCCTTTCCTCTCCCCAGGTGGTAGCTGACTGGTGGATTTCTCCTCTCCCTCCACATCCTCCTCCTCCTCATCTTCCTCTTCCTCCTCCTTTCCTCTCCCCAGGTGGTAGCTGACTGGTGGATTTCTCCTCTCCCTCCACATCCTCCTCCTCCTCCTCATCTTCCTCTTCCTCCTCCTTTCCTCTCCCCAGGTGGTAGCTGACTGGTGGATTTCTCCTCTCCCTCCACATCCTCCTCCTCCTCCTCATCTTCCTCTTCCTCCTCCTTTCCTCTCCCCAGGTGGTAGCTGACTGGTGGATTTCTACTCTCCCTCCACATCCTCCTCCTCATCTTCCTCTTCCTCCTCCTTTCCTCTCCCCAGGTGGTAGCTGACTGGTGGATTTCTCCTCTCCCTCCACATCCTCCTCCTCATCTTCCTCTTCCTCCTCCTTTCCTCTCCCCAGGTGGTAGCTGACTGGTGGATTTCTCCTCTCCCTCCACATCCTCCTCCTCCTCATTTTCCTCTTCCTCTTCCTTTCCTCTCCCCAGGTGGTAGCTGACTGTGGATTTCTACTCTCCCTCCACATCCTCCTCCTCATCTTCCTCTTCCTCCTCCTTTCCTCTCCCCAGGTGGTAGCTGACTGGTGGATTTCTACTCTCCCTCCACATCCTCCTCCTCATCTTCCTCTTCCTCCTCCTTTCCTCTCCCCAGGTGGTAGCTGACTGGTGGATTTCTACTCTCCCTCTACATCCTCCTCCTCCGCCTCATCTTCCTCTTCCTCCTCCTTTCCTCTCCCCAGGTGGTAGCTGACTGGTGGATTTCTACTCTCCCTCCACATCCTCCTCCTCCGCCTCATCTTCCTCTTCCTACTCCTTTCCTCTCCCCAGGTGGTAGCTGACTGGTGGATTTCTACTCTCCCTCCACATCCTCCTCCTCATCTTCCTCTTCCTGCTCCTTTCCTCTCCCCAGGTGGCAGCTGACTGGTGGATTTCTCCTCTTCCTCCTCCTTTCCTCTCCCCAGGTGGTAGCTGACTGGTGGATTTCTCCTCTCCCTCCACATCCTCCTCCTCCGCCTCCTCTTCCTCCTCCTTTCCTCTCCCCAGGTGGTAGCTGACTGGTGGATTTCTCCTCTCCCTCCACATCCTCCTCCTCATCTTCCTCTTCCTCCTCCTTTCCTCTCCCCAGGTGGTAGCTGACTGGTGGATTTCTACTCTCCCTCCACATCCTCCTCCTCCTCCTCATCTTCCTCTTCCTCCTCCTTTCCTCTCCCCAGGTGGTAGCTGACTGGTGGATTTCTCCTCTCCCTCCACATCCTCCTCCTCATCTTCCTCTTCCTCCTCCTTTCCTCTCCCCAGGTGGTAGCTGACTGGTGGATTTCTACTCTCCCTCCACATCCTCCTCCTCATCTTCCTCTTCCTCCTCCTTTCCTCTCCCCAAGTGGTAGCTGACTGGTGGATTTCTCCTCTCCCTCCACATCCTCCTCCTCCTCCTCATCTTCCTCTTCCTCCTCCTTTCCTCTCCCCAGGTGGTAGCTGACTGGTGGATTTCTCCTCTCCCTCCACATCCTCCTCCTCCTCCTCCTCCTCATCTTCCTCTTCCTCCTCCTTTCCTCTCCCCAGGTCGTAGCTGACTGGTGTATTTCTCCTCTCCCTCCACATCCTCCTCCTCCTCATCTTCCTCTTCCTCCTCCTTTCCTCTCCCCAGGTGGTAGCTGACTGGTGGATTTCTCCTCTCCCTCCATATCCTCATCCTCATCTTCCTCTTCCTCCTCCTCCTTTCCTCTCCCCAGGTGGTAGCTGACTGGTGGATTTCTCCTCTCCCTCCACATCCTCCTCCTCCTCATCTTCCTCTTCCTCCTCCTTTCCTCTCCCCAGGTGGTAGCTGACTGGTGGATTTCTCCTCTCCCTCCACATCCTCCTCGTCCTCCTCATCTTCCTCTTCCTCCTCCTTTCCTCTCCCCAGGTGGTAGCTGACTGGTGGATTTCTCCTCTCCCTCCACATCCTCCTCCTCATCTTCCTCTTCCTCCTCCTTTCCTCTCCCCAGGTGGTAGCTGACTGGTGGATTTCTACTCTCCCTCCACATCCTCCTCCTCATCTTCCTCTTCCTCCTCCTTTCCTCTCCCCAGTGGTAGCTGACTGGTGGATTTCTCCTCTCCCTCCACATCCTCCTCCTCCTCCTCATCTTCCTCTTCCTCCTCCTTTCCTCTCCCCAGGTGGTAGCTGACTGGTGGATTTCTCCTCTCCCTCCACATCCTCCTCCTCCTCCTCCTCCTCATCTTCCTCTTCCTCCTCCTTTCCTCTCCCCAGGTCGTAGCTGACTGGTGTATTTCTCCTCTCCCTCCACATCCTCCTCCTCCTCATCTTCCTCTTCCTCCTCCTTTCCTCTCCCCAGGTGGTAGCTGACTGGTGGATTTCTCCTCTCCCTCCATATCCTCATCCTCATCTTCCTCTTCCTCCTCCTCCTTTCCTCTCCCCAGGTGGTAGCTGACTGGTGGATTTCTCCTCTCCCTCCACATCCTCCTCCTCCTCATCTTCCTCTTCCTCCTCCTTTCCTCTCCCCAGGTGGTAGCTGACTGGTGGATTTCTCCTCTCCCTCCACATCCTCCTCCCTCCTCATCTTCCTCTTCCTCCTCCTTTCCTCTCCCCAGGTGGTAGCTGACTGGTGGATTTCTCCTCTCCCTCCACATCCTCCTCCTCATCTTCCTCTTCCTCCTCCTTTCCTCTCCCCAGGTGGTAGCTGACTGGTGGATTTCTCCTCTCCCTCCACATCCTCCTCCTCCGCCTCCTCTTCCTCCTCCTTTCCTCTCCCCAGGTGGTAGCTGACTGGTGGATTTCTCCTCTCCCTCCACATCCTCCTCCTCATCTTCCTCTTCCTCCTCCTTTCCTCTCCCCAGGTGGTAGCTGACTGGTGGATTTCTCCTCTCCCTCCACATCCTCCTCCTCCTCCTCATCTTCCTCTTCCTCCTCCTTTCCTCTCCCCAGGTGGTAGCTGACTGGTGGATTTCTCCTCTCCCTCCACATCCTCCTCCTCCTCCTCATCTTCCTCTTCCTCCTCCTTTCCTCTCCCCAGGTGGTAGCTGACTGGTGGATTTCTCCTCTCCTTCCACATCCTCCTCCTCATCTTCCTCTTCCTCCTCCTTTCCTCTCCCCAGGTGGTAGCTGACTGGTGGATTTCTCCTCTCCCTCCACATCCCCCTCCTCATCTTCCTCTTCCTCCTCATTTCCTCTCCCCAGGTGGTAGCTGACTGGTGGATTTCTCCTCTCCCTCCATATCCTCCTCCTCATCTGCCTCTTCCTCCTCCTTTCCTCTCCCCAGGTGGTAGCTGACTGGTGGATTTCTCCTCTCCCTCCACATCCTCCTCCTCATCTTCTTCCTCTTCCTCCTCCTTTCCTCTCCCCAGGTGGTAGCTGACTGGTGGATTTCTCCTCTCCCTCCACATCCTCCTCCTCCTCCTCATCTTCCTCTTCCTCCTCCTTTCCTCTCCCCAGGTGGTAGCTGACTGGTGGATTTCTCCTCTCCCTCCACATCCTCCTCCTCCTCCTCATCTTCCTCTTCCTCCTCCTTTCCTCTCCCCAGGTGGTAGCTGACTGGTGGATTTCTCCTCTCCTTCCACATCCTCATCTTCCTCTTCCTCCTCCTTTCCTCTCCCCAGGTGGTAGCTGACTGGTGGATTTCTCCTCTCCCTCCACATCCTCCTCCTCATCTTCCTCTTCCTCCTCCTTTCCTCTCCCCAGGTGGTAGCTGACTGGTGGATTTCTCCTCTCCCTCCACATCCTCCTCCTCATCTTCCTCTTCCTCCTCCTTTCCTCTCCCCAGGTGGTAGCTGACTGGTGGATTTCTCCTCTCCCTCCACATCCTCCTCCTCATCTTCCTCTTCCTCCTCCTTTCCTCTCCCCAGGTGGTAGCTGACTGGTGGATTTCTACTCTCCCTCCACATCCTCCTCCTCATCTTCCTCTTCCTCCTCCTTTCCTCTCCCCAGGTGGTAGCTGACTGGTGGATTTCTCCTCTCCCTCCACATCCTCCTCCTCATCTTCCTCTTCCTCCTCCTTTCCTCTCCCCAGGTGGTAGCTGACTGGTGGATTTCTCCTCTCCCTCCACATCCTCCTCCTCATCTTCCACTTCCTCCTCCTTTCCTCTCCCAAGGTGGTAGCTGACTAGTGGATTTCTCCTCTCCCTCCACATCCTCCTCCTCCGCCTCCTCTTCCTCCTCCTTTCCTCTCCCCAGGTGGTAGCTGACTGGTGGATTTCTCCTCTCCCTCCACATCCTCCTCCTCCGCCTCCTCTTCCTCCTCCTTTCCTCTCCCCAGGTGGTAGCTGACTGGTGGATTTCTCCTCTCCCTCCACATCCTCCTCCTCATCTTCCTCTTCCTCCTCCTTTCCTCTCCCCAGGTGGTAGCTGACTGGTGGATTTCTCCTCTCCCTCCACATCCTCCTCCTCCTCCTCATCTTCCTCTTCCTCCTCCTTTCCTCTCCCCAGGTGGTAGCTGACTGGTGGATTTCTCCTCTCCTCCACATCCTCCTCCTCCTCCTCATCTTCCTCTTCCTCCTCCTTTCCTCTCCCCAGGTGGTAGCTGACTGGTGGATTTCTCCTCTCCTTCCACATCCTCCTCCTCATCTTCCTCTTCCTCCTCCTTTCCTCTCCCCAGGTGGTAGCTGACTGGTGGATTTCTCCTCTCCCTCCACATCCCCCTCCTCATCTTCCTCTTCCTCCTCCTTTCCTCTCCCCAGGTGGTAGCTGACTGGTGGATTTCTCCTCTCCCTCCATATCCTCCTCCTCATCTGCCTCTTCCTCCTCCTTTCCTCTCCCCAGGTGGTAGCTGACTGGTGGATTTCTCCTCTCCCTCCACATCCTCCTCCTCATCTTCTTCCTCTTCCTCCTCCTTTCCTCTCCCCAGGTGGTAGCTGACTGGTGGATTTCTCCTCTCCCTCCACATCCTCCTCCTCCTCCTCATCTTCCTCTTCCTCCTCCTTTCCTCTCCCCAGGTGGTAGCTGACTGGTTAATTTCTCCTCTCCCTCCACATCCTCCTCCTCCTCCTCATCTTCCTCTTCCTCCTCCTTTCCTCTCCCCAGGTGGTAGCTGACTGGTGGATTTCTCCTCTCCTTCCACATCCTCATCTTCCTCTTCCTCCTCCTTTCCTCTCCCCAGGTGGTAGCTGACTGGTGGATTTCTCCTCTCCCTCCACATCCTCCTCCTCATCTTCCTCTTCCTCCTCCTTTCCTCTCCCCAGGTGGTAGCTGACTGGTGGATTTCTCCTCTCCCTCCACATCCTCCTCCTCATCTTCCTCTTCCTCCTCCTTTCCTCTCCCCAGGTGGTAGCTGACTGGTGGATTTCTACTCTCCCTCCACATCCTCCTCCTCATCTTCCTCTTCCTCCTCCTTTCCTCTCCCCAGGTGGTAGCTGACTGGTGGATTTCTCGTCTCCCTCCACATCCTCCTCCTCATCTCCTCTTCCTCCTCCTTTCCTCTCCCTAGGTGGTAGCTGACTGGTGGATTTCTCCTCTCCCTCCACATCCTCCTCCTCATCTTCCACTTCCTCCTCCTTTCCTCTCCCAAGGTGGTAGCTGACTAGTGGATTTCTCCTCTCCCTCCACATCCTCCTCCTCCGCCTCCTCTTCCTCCTCCTTTCCTCTCCCCAGGTGGTAGCTGACTGGTGGATTTCTCCTCTCCCTTCACATCCTCCTCCTCATCTTCCTCTTCCTCCTCCTTTCCTCTCCCCAGGTGGTAGCTGACTGGTGGATTTCTCCTCTCCCTCCACATCCTCCTCCTCATCTTCCTCTTCCTCCTCCTTTCCTCTCCCCAGGTGGTAGCTGACTGGTGGATTTAAACATTAAAGTATTGCTTACATCACATTCTACAAAGCCCTCCTTGACACTGTCATTCTGTATTTTAAAGCCTAAGAGTAGTCAGGAGGTGAAATATTGACGGGAGAGGAGGAGAGAGGGACGGGAGAGGAGAGGAGAGAGGGAGGGAGAGGAGAGGAGAGGAGAGAGGGAGGGAGGGAGGGAGAGGAGAGGAGAGGAGAGAGAGGAGAGGAGAGGAGAGGAGAGGAGAGGAGAGGGGAGGGAGAGGAGGAGAGAGAGGAGGAGGAGGAGGAGAGGAGAGGAGAGGAGAGAGGGAGGGGAGAGGAGAGGAGAGGAGAAAGGGAGGGAGAGGAGGAGAGAGGGACGGGAGAGGAGAGGAGAGAGGGGAGGGAGAGGAGGAGAGAGGGACGGGAGAGGAGAGGAGAGAGGAGAGAGAGAGGGAGGGAGAGGAGAGGAGAGAGGGAGGGAGAGGAGGAGAGGGACGGGAGAGGAGAGGAGAGAGGGAGGGAGAGGAGGGAGAGAGGGACGGGAGAGGAGAGGAGAGAGGGAGGGAGGGGAGGAGAGGAGAGGGGAGGGAGAGGAGGAGAGAGAGACAGGAGAGGAGAGGAGGGAGGGAGGGAGGGAGAGGAGGAGAGAGGGACGGGAGAGGAGAGGAGAGAGGGAGGGAGAGGAGAGGAGAGAGGGAGGGAGAGGAGGAGAGAGGGACGGGAGAGGAGAGGAGAGGAGGAGAGAGAGGAGGGAGAGGAGAGGAGAGGAGAGGAGAGGAGAGAGAGGGAGGGAGGGAGGGAGAGGAGAGGAGAGGAGAGGGAGAGGAGAGGAGAGGAGAGAGGGAGGGAGAGGAGAGGAGAGAGGGAGGGAGAGGAGGAGAGAGGGACGGGAGAGGAGAGAGGGAGGGAGAGGAGGAGAGAGGGACGGGAGAGTAGAGGAGAGAGGGAGGGAGAGGAGAGGAGAGGAGAGAGGGAGGGAGAGGAGAGGAGAGAGGGAGGGAGAGGAGAGGAGAGAGGGACGGGAGAGGAGGAGAGAGGGACGGGAGAGGAGAGGAGAGAGGGAGGGAGGGGAGAGGAGAGGAGAGAGGGAGGGAGAGGAGAGGAGAGAGGGAGGGGAGAGGAGAGAGGGAGGGAGAGGAGAGAGGGAGGGAGAGGAGAGGAGAGAGGGACGGGAGAGGAGAGGAGAGAGGGAGGGAGAGGAGAGAGGGACAGGAGAGGAGAGGAGAGAGGGAGGGAGAGGAGAGGGAGAGAGGGAGGGAGAGGAGGAGAGAGGGAGGGAGAGGAGAGGAGGAGGGAGAGGAGAGAGGGAGGGAGAGGAGAGGAGAGAGGGAGGGAGGGAGGGAGAGGAGAGGAGGAGGGAGGGAGGGGAGGAGAGGGAGAGGAGAGGAGAGGGAGAGGAGAGGAGAGGAGAGGAGAGGAGAGGAGAGGAGAGGAGAGGAGAGAGGGAGGGAGGGAGAGAGAGAGGGAGGGAGAGGAGGAGAGAGGGAGGGAGAGGAGAGGAGAGGAGAGGGTTAGAGAGGGAGGGAGGGAGGGAGGGAGGGAGGGAGGGAGGGAGGGAGGGAGGGAGGGAGAGGAGAGGAGTTACCACTAGTCTAGCTAGGAGAGGAGAGGAGAGGAGAGGAGAGGAGAGGAGAGGAGAGGAGAGGAGAGGAGAGAGGGAGGGGAGAGGAGAGGAGAGAGGGAGGGAGTCCTGGAGTAAGCATAACCTCTTACATAACCCATTTTATGCTGGCAGAATAAGAATCTGCTGAAAAGATGCTGCTGAAAGAAGGAGGACATGTCTATGTGGCATACTTACATCCTCCCCTGCTGTTACCAATCAACACCGTACTGCCAACAGAACTGCTGTAGCACCATTACCTCAAGTAAACTCTCAACAAATACTGTACCTCTTACTGCCTCTAGCAATACTATATACCCCTGTCACCACTAGTCTAGCTACCACCAACATCCCTGCTTCTAGCAGTCTATGTACCCCTGTTACCACTAGACTAGCTACCACCAACATCCCTGCTTCTAGCAGTCTATGTACCCCTGTCACCACTAGTCTAGCTACCACCAACATCCCTGCTTCTAGCAGTCTCTGTACCCCTGTTACCACTAGACTAGCTACCACCAACATCCCTGCTTCTAGCAGTCTCTGTACCCCTGTTACCACTAGACTAGCTACCACCAACATCCCTGCTTCTAGCAGTCTCTGTACCCCTGTTACCACTAGTCTAGCTACCACCAACATCCCTGCTTCTAGCAGTCTATATACCCCTGTCACCACTAGTCTAGCTACCACCAACATCCCTGCTTCTAGCAGTCTCTGTACCCCTGTCACCACTAGTCTAGCTACCACCAACATCCCTGCTTCTAGCAGTCTATGTACCCCTGTCACCACTAGTCTAGCTACCACCAACATCCCTGCTTCTAGCAGTCTCTGTACCCCTGTCACCACTAGACTAAAATGTCAAATGTAAATGTTGCAAAACAACAGGGCTTTAGTGCCTGACTGCAGCAGTGTCAGTGTTGGGGGGGGTTGAAGTGCCTAATCTGGTTCATTATCACCATCTTGTGAGGCTCTGATAGATTATTGATGGTCTGATAGAGCCACAACATGATGTCACAACGCTAACCTGTTCCTCTCTCTTCTAATATTGTTAAGGAAGCTGTGTCAGTCAATGAGTCAGTGGGAGGATTATTGACAAACAGCTCAACCAGGATAGCTAGAGAAACCAACAAGTCCTTTTTATTTGTCAGTGAGGATTTACATTTTAGTTCTAATGTCTAAATGGTTTGAACAGATGAAGGAACGATTTTCAGAATAACCTACAGTTGGAAAGCATTGGTGCCTTTACAGGCAATTCAGATTGTCGGTAGAGGACCTCGTCACTGAGGAATGTGGTTGTAATGTATTACATTTAGTCATTTAGCAGACGCTTTAATCCAGAGTGATTTACATGAGCAATTAAGGGTGAAGTGCCTTGCTCAAAGGCACATCGAGGTATTTTTCCCCTCGGCAGCTCAGGTTACCGAACCAGCGACCTTTTGGTTACTGGCCCAACGCTCTTATTAACCGCTAGGCTACATGTCACCATTTATGATTGATCGCTAGGCTACCTGTCATCTCTTATGATTGATCGCTAGGCTACCTGTCATATCTTATGATTGATCGCTAGGCTACCTGTCACCATTTATGATTGATCGCTAGGCTACCTGTCATCTCCTATGATTGATCGCTAGGCTTAACTGCTAGGCTACCTGTCATCTCTTATGATTGATCGCTAGGCTACCTGTGATCTCCTATGATTGATCGCTAGGCTTAACTGCTAGGCTACCTGTCACCATTTATGATTGATCGCTAGGCTACCTGTCATCTCCTATGATTGATCGCTAGGCTTAACTGCTAGGCTACCTGTCACCATTTATGATTGATCGCTAGGCTACCTGTCATCTCTTATGATTGATCGCTAGGCTACCTGTCATATCTTATGATTGATCGCTAGGCTACCTGTCACCATTTATGATTGATCGCTAGGCTACCTGTCATCTCCTATGATTGATCGCTAGGCTTAACTGCTAGGCTACCTGTCACCATTTATGATTGATCGCTAGGCTACCTGTCATCTCCTATGATTGATCGCTAAGCTACCTGTCATCTCCTATGATTGATAGCTAGGCTTAACTGCTAGGCTACCTGTCATCTTATATGATTGATCGCTAGGCTACCTGTCATCTTATATGATTGATCGCTAGGCTACCTGTCATATCTTATGATTGATCGCTAGGCTACCTGTCATATCTTATGATTGATCGCTAGGCTACCTGTCATATCTTATGATTGATCGCTAGGCTACCTGTCATATCTTATGATTGATCGCTAGGCTACCTGTCATATCTTATGATTGATCGCTAGGCCACCTGTCATCTTTTATGATTGATCGCTAGGCTACCTGTCATATCTTATGATTGATCGCTAGGCTACCTGTCATATCTTATGATTGATCGCTAGGCAACATGTCATATCTTATGATTGATCGCTAGGCTACCTGTCATATCTTATGATTGATCGCTAGGCTACCTGTCATATCTTATGATTGATCGCTAGGCTACCTGTCATATCTTATGATTGATCGCTAGGCTACCTGTCACCATTTATGAATGATCGCTAGGCTACCTGTCATCTTTTATGATTTATCGCTAGGCTACATGTCACCATTTATGATTGATCGCTAGGCTACATGTCACCATTTATGATTGATCGCTAGGCTACCTGTCATCTTATATGATTGATCGCTAGGCTACCTGTCATCTTTTATGATTGATCGCTAGGCTACCTGTCATCTTTTATGATTGATCGCTAGGCTACATGTCACCATTTATGATTGATCGCTAGGCTACCTGTCATCTTTTATGATTGATCGCTAGGCTACATGTCACCATTTATGATTGATCGCTAGGCTACCTGTCATCTTTTATGATTGATCGCTAGGCTACATGTCACCATTTATGATTGATCGCTAGGCTACATGTCACCATTTATGATTGATCGCTAGGCTACCTGTCATCTTATATGATTGATCGCTAGGCTACATGTCACCATTTATGATTGATCGCTAGGCTACATGTCACCATTTATGATTGATCGCTAGGCTACCTGTCATCTTATATGATTGATCGCTAGGCTACCTGTCATCTTTTATGATTGATCGCTAGGCTACCTGTCATCTTTTATGATTGATCGCTAGGCTTAACTGCCATCTTATATGATTGCTTGTTAAGCTATTCTAGGCCACATGTCACCATTTATGATTGATCGCTAGGCTACATGTCATCATTTATGATTGTTCACTAGGCTACCTGTCATCATTTATGATTGATCACTAGGCTAGCTGTCATATTTTATGATTGATCGCTAGGCTACCTGTCATCTCTTATGATTGATCGTTAGGCTACCTGTCATTTTATATGATTGATCACTAGGCTACCTGTCATCTTAAATGATTGATCGCTAGGCTACCTGTCATAAGAATATGATTGATCGCTAGGCTTAACTGCTAGGCTACCTGTCATCTTATATGATTGATCGCTAGGCTACCTGTCATAAGAATATGATTGATCGCTAGGCTTAACTGCTAGGCTACCTGTCATCTCTTATGATTGATCGTTAGGATTAACTGCTAGGCTACATGTCATCTCTTATGATTGATCGCTAGGCTTAACTGCTAGGCTACATGTCATCTCTTATGATTGATCGCTAGGCTACATGTCATAAGAATATGATTGATTGCTAGGCTACCTGTCATTTCATATGATTGATCGCAAGGCTACATGTCACCATTTATGATTGATCGCTAGGCTACATGTCACCATTTATGATTGTTCGCTAGGCTACCTGTCATCATTTATGATTGATCACTAGGCTAGCTGTCATATTTTATGATTTATCGCTAGGCTACCTGTCATCTCTTATGATTGATTACTAGACTTAACTGCTAGGCTACCTGTCATCTCTTATGATTGATCGTTAGGCTACCTGTCATTTTATATGACTGATCACTAGGCTACCTGTCATCTTAAATGATTGATCGCTAGGCTACCTGTCATCTTATATGATTGATCGCTAGGCTACCTGTCATAAGAATATGATTGATCGCTAGGCTTAACTGCTAGGCTACCTGTCATAAGAATATGATTGATCGTTAGGCTACCTGTCATTTCATATGACTGATCGCTAGGCTACCTGTCATTTCATATGATTGATCGCTAGGCTACCTGTCATATCTTATGATTTATCGCTAGGCTACCTGTCACCATTTATGATTGATCGCTAGGCTACCTGTCATTTCATATGATTGATCGTTAGGCTACCTGTCATATCTTATGATTTATCGCTAGGCTACCTGTCATTTCATATGACTGATCGCTAGGCTACCTGTCATTTCATATGATTGATCGCTAGGCTACCTGTTATTTCATATGATTGATCGCTAGGCTACCTGTCATTTCATATGATTGATCGCTAGGCTACCTGTCATTTCATATGATTGATTGCTAGGCTACCTGTCATAAGAATATGATTTATCGCTAGGCTACCTGTCATTTCATATGATTGATTGCTAGGCTACCTGTCATAAGAATATGATTTATCGCTAGGCTACCTGTCATCTCTTATGATTGATCGCTAGGCTTAACTGCTAGGCTACCTGTCATAAGAATATGATTGATCGCTAATCTTAACTGCTAGGCTACTTGTCATCTCTTATGATTGATCGCTAATCTTAACTGCTAGGCTACCTGTCATCTCTTATGATTGATCGCTAGGCTACCTGTCATTTCATATGATTGATCGTTAGGCTACCTGTCATATCTTATGATTTATCGCTAGGCTACCTGTCATTTCATATGACTGATCGCTAGGCTACCTGTCATTTCATATGATTGATCGCTAGGCTACCTGTTATTTCATATGATTGATCGCTAGGCTACCTGTCATTTCATATGATTGATCGCTAGGCTACCTGTCATTTCATATGATTGATTGCTAGGCTACCTGTCATAAGAATATGATTTATCGCTAGGCTACCTGTCATTTCATATGATTGATTGCTAGGCTACCTGTCATAAGAATATGATTTATCGCTAGGCTACCTGTCATCTCTTATGATTGATCGCTAGGCTTAACTGCTAGGCTACCTGTCATAAGAATATGATTGATCGCTAATCTTAACTGCTAGGCTACTTGTCATCTCTTATGATTGATCGCTAATCTTAACTGCTAGGCTACCTGTCATCTCTTATGATTGATCGCTAGGCTACCTGTCATTTCATATGATTGATCGTTAGGCTACCTGTCATATCTTATGATTTATCGCTAGGCTACCTGTCATTTCATATGACTGATCGCTAGGCTACCTGTCATTTCATATGATTGATCGCTAGGCTACCTGTTATTTCATATGATTGATCGCTAGGCTACCTGTCATTTCATATGATTGATCGCTAGGCTACCTGTCATTTCATATGATTGATTGCTAGGCTACCTGTCATAAGAATATGATTTATCGCTAGGCTACCTGTCATTTCATATGATTGATTGCTAGGCTACCTGTCATAAGAATATGATTTATCGCTAGGCTACCTGTCATCTCTTATGATTGATCGCTAGGCTTAACTGCTAGGCTACCTGTCATAAGAATATGATTGATCGCTAATCTTAACTGCTAGGCTACTTGTCATCTCTTATGATTGATCGCTAATCTTAACTGCTAGGCTACCTGTCATCTCTTATGATTGATCGCTAATCTTAACTGCTAGGCTACCTGTCATCTCTTATGATTGATCGCTAATCTTAACTGCTAGGCTACCTGTCATCTCTTATGATTGATCGCTAATCTTAACTGCTAGGCTACCTGTCATCTCTTATGATTGTGTGTTTTGTATTCTTTGTGTATTTATTATGCTTCTGCCCTGATTGTAGTATCTGCGTCTCTAACTTTCATTTGCTTGGTCTTGTCATGCAGGACTGTTTAAAAAAATATATACTTTGGTCTAAATGAGACTCCCCTGATTAAATAAAGGTTAAATAAAAATGAAAATAAAATATATATATATGCCTTTAGGCCTATGCCAGCATTTTCACATACTGGTAGTCTAATGAGACCATGTTGACAGAGAAGAGAGCAAGAGAAATATTATATGTTGTGTAGGCTTGAAGCTAAAGAGACCCAACCTTCAAATTGCAACACAGAAACACAATAAAGGTTATGTCTGTCAAAGTAAATGATGTCTATAACGCGAATGCTTTATCAGAGGCAACACCAGGTGTGATCTATAAGGAATTCCTTAAGTGTGATCCCATTAACCCCTCCTCTGGATTAAATTCAACTGAAGAGGAAAAGATTAATTAAAGATAATTCAGCACATGGTTAAGACCACCCGTGATTTATTTATGCATTATTTTTTGAGTGATTGCTGTTGAGGATTGGAGACTCCTGTCATCATGGATTTCCCTCAGTCGTTTAACCTTTTTACGTCTTAGAGACCTGCAGTCGCAGATTCTGAAGAAATGAGCGTGTTTCTCCCACCTGATGTACAGGGCCCATGTTTTCTTTCATTTTAGTGAGTTAGTTGTTTTACCAGCCAGAAACACTTGTAAATAAGTATTTGAATGAATGCTTTGAAGTGGTATCCTCTGGGCTCCAATGCATCTGGCTTGATGAATGTTTGTTTTTTTACCAATTTAATTCAATTCAATTCGACATACACTTGGAATGTCCTTTAGGCGAACAACACACCTCCATTCCTGTAAAGGAATCCTGTCTTTGTTCCCGTTCTGCTGATGCTGCATGCTGATCTAACTCATCAGGGATCCACAGCAAGACTGTTTGATTATGTGTCAAGTCATTTTATGTGGTGTGTTTAAGAATCTGAGCATGCATAAAAGATATGAAGCAAAGCCTATCCAATCTCCTCTGTCCAATATCCAAGCAGAGAGAGTGAGAGGGAGAGGAGATGGTGGGAGAAGTGAGGAGGGGAGAGGAAATGAGTGAGGACTGGGGAGGTGAGGAGAGAGAGATGAGGTGAGGGGAGAGGAGAGTAGAATCACTAAAGACTTAAAATGGTCCTAACACACTCGCACAGTCGAGAAGAAGGCTCGACTGATGCCTCTTCCCCCTCAGAAGGTTGAAAAAAGTGTCATAGCGCCTCATTTCCTGAAAAAGTTCTACAGCTGTACCATTGAGAGCATCTTGACTGGCTGCATCACTTCCTGGTATTGCAGAAGGTGGTGTGAACAGCCCAGTACATCAATGGGGCTGAGCTGCCTGACCTCCAGTAGAACATGGTCCTTCTGTAGCTCAGTTGGTAGAGCATGGCGCTTGTAACGCCAGGGTAGTGGGTTCGATCCCCGGGACCACCCATACGTAGAATGTATGCACACATGACTGTAAGTCGCTTTGGATAAAAGCGTCTGCTAAATGGCATATATTATTATATTATATATATATATATCAGGCAGTGTGGTACAAAGGACCGCAAAATCCAGCCACCTGATATAGAGGGCCTATGCTGAACTTTTTCAACCTCCTGAGGGGGAAAAGGTGCTGTCACGCCTTCTTCACAGCTGTGCGTGTGTGTGTGGACCATTTTAAGTCCATTGGGATTTGGACCCCAAGGAACTTGAAGCTCCAGACCCACTCCACTGCAGTCCCATTGATGTGGATGGTGACAAGCTTGGAGGGGACAATGATGTTGAACTCTGAGCTGTAGTCAGTTGAACAGTATTCTCACGTAGGTATCTCTCTTATCTATGTGGGTAAAGGCAGTGTGGAGTGCAATTGAGATTGCGTCGTTTATGGATCTGTTGGGGCGGTATGCAAATCGGACTGTGTCTAGAGTGTCTGGGATGATAGAGTTGATGTGTGCCATAACCAGCCTCTTTTAAAGCACTTCATGATTACAGATGTGAGTTCAACAGGGTGGTGGTCAGTGTGGCATGACGCCTTAGAGTTCTTAGGAACAGGAATGATGGTGGTCGTTTTGAGACATGTGGGGGATTACAGACTGGGATTGAAAATGACTGTGAATATGCCTGCCAGCTGTTCTGTGCATGCTCTGAGAATTCGCCCTGGCATACCGTTCTGGCCCAGCAGCTCATCGAGTGTTGACCTGATTAAAGACCTTCTCACGTCGGCCTCAGTGAGCGAGATCACCCAGTCCTCGGGTTCGGTGGGGGTATGCAAGGTACGATGTTGTTATCGTCTGTAACAGTTTTCTTCCTGGGAAGGAGAAGCGGACCAAAACGCAGCTTGGTTACGGTTAAACATCTTTAATTAAGACGAATACCGGGAAAACACTACAAATATATAAAACAATAAATGTGAAAAACCAAAACAGTCATGTGTGGTGAAACAAAAACAGACATGGAAACAACCACCCACAAAACCCAACACCAAACAGGCTACCTAAATATGGTTCCCAATCAGAGACAATGACTAACACCTGCCTCTGAGAACCTTATCAGGCCCAAACACAGAAACAGACAAACTAGACACACAACATAGAATGCCCACACTCAGATCACACCCTGACCAAACAAAACATAGAAACATACAAAGCCAACTATGGTCAGGGTGTGACATCGTCGAAGTGTGCATGACATGCCTTGAGTTGGTCAGGTAGAGAGGCATCGTTGGGCAGATCACGGCTGGGTCTTTCTTTGTAATGCATAATGGTCTGTAGCCCCTGTAGCCTCTGAGATTTTGTGATTCCACTTTATTCTTAAATTGACCTTTAGCATAGAGGAAGTCGTAACGGGACTTCTGGCACTTGTTCCTTTCCTCGGCGGTAGCATCAGGGTTGTCTGGGGATAGCCCTGTGTGTGGTAACCCTGTCCTTTAGTTTAGCACCAACCTCTGTGTTAATCTGGGGCTTTTGATTGGGGAAGCAGCGAACCCTCACTGCGGGGACAATGTCGCCGATGCGTTTCCTTATGAAGCCGATGACAGAGGCGTTGTTGTTCTCAACGGCGTCTCTGTATATTATTATATCAGTGCTAGCAAAGCAGTAATATCGTAGAATGTATGCACACATGACTGTAAGTCGCTTTGGATAAAAGTGTCTGCTAAATGGCATATATTATTATTTATTATTAATGTAATCTCTGATTCTAAAGACCATATCTCAATTGAGCGAGTCACAGGTACTTCCTCTTTGAGTTTCTGCTTGTAAACAGGAAGTAGGTTTACGGAGTTATGATCTGATTTTCCCGAATGGAGGGCGAGGGAGGGCCTTTTATGCTTACTTGTGGGTAGAATGAAAGTTGTCTAGGACTTTATCACCCCTACTGGCGTTGGAGGTGTGTTGATGGAAGCATCACGTGTCTTAATGACACACAATTAAAATCGGCAGTGACGAGGAAGGAAGCCTCTGCTTGTAAGTTTTCCTGCTTGTTTACAGTCTCGTGCAGTTCGTGAAGTGCCGGCTTGTTATATTTCTTGTCCATAGGTGGAACGGATACAACAGTAAAGATAACAGCTGAAAACTCCAAAGGGAGGAAGACGGGTCGACATATGACCATCGGGTATTCCAAGATGGTTGGACAATGGTTTGGGAATACCATGCTAGAGTCAAAGCACCATTTGTTGTTGACGAAGAGGCAAACTCGTTCCCCTCTCGATTTCTCTGACTCTACTGCCCTGTCCACACTTTGAATGGAGAATCCATCAAGTTGGACAGCCATGGGAAAGACAAATCCACAAACGGAGGTCATTCATCTTATTGTCAAGTGACTGTAGAATGGAGGGAAGAGGTGGCCGGTTTTCCTTTCACCCCCCTTTGCTGCCACTATAACGCCAGCATTCCCTCTTGGGGTACCACGAAAATTGGGTCAAAATTGCAAAAAGAGACCAGGGAAGATGGGTCGAAGTTGAATTGTGGGTATAAACTGCTGATCTGACATTCAAAAGGTATTGTCAGTTATAAGAAATGACAGCGGATACATTTTGTGAAAACAAAGTTTCAAGAAACACCAAAGGAATCACACAAAAAACAAAATCGCAGTTTATTCAGAGCTCGCAATCTTTTTGAAATCATAGCCTATTATTTCCTTCCAGTCTGTCTGCTGTTGGGAAATTATCTTTTGTGGTCAGGTGGGCGAGTACAGGGTCAGGACAGGCAAGGGTTAAAAACCAGGAGGATGAGAAAAAAGAAAGAGGGGACAAACAGGAGCGGAGACAAAACATTGGTTGACTTGAACAGACAAGATGAACAGGCACAGATAGACAGAAAACACTGGTATAAATACCCAGGGGGGATAGGTTGGGAAGATGGAGATACCTGGAGGGGGTGGAGACAAGCACAAGGACAGGTGAAACAGATCAGGGCATGACACCATGTGTTTCTCCAGGAGAACATTTCTCCACGAATAAATGTCTCTATGTGCCACACTTGGTTTATGATATTATTGAACCTGCTGCCCTCATCATGGTGAGTGAGACCCTGCAGCTCTTAAAGCTATGCCCTCATCATGGTGAGTGAGACCCTGCAGCTCTTAAAGCTATGCCCTCATCATGGTGAGTGAGACCCTGCAGCTCTTAAAGCTATGCCCTCATCATGGTGAGTGAGACCCTGCAGCTCTTAAAGCTATGCCCTCATCATGGTGAGTGAGACCCTGCAGCTCTTAAAGCTATGCCCTCATCATGGTGAGTGAGACCCTGCA
Organism: Oncorhynchus gorbuscha; assembly: GCF_021184085.1. Classification (NCBI taxonomy): domain Eukaryota; kingdom Metazoa; phylum Chordata; class Actinopteri; order Salmoniformes; family Salmonidae; genus Oncorhynchus; species Oncorhynchus gorbuscha. The sequence continues at coordinate 97,331,751 of NC_060188.1, forward strand.
GCTCTTAAAGCTATGCCCTCATCATGGTGAGTGAGACCCTGCAGCTCTTAAAGCTATGCCCTCATCATGGTGAGTGAGACCCTGCAGCTCTTAAAGCTATGCCCTCATCATGGTGAGTGAGACCCTGCAGCTCTTAAAGCTATGCCCTCATCATGGTGAGTGAGACCATGCAGCTCTTAAAGCTATGCCCTCATCATGGTGAGTGAGACCCTGCAGCTCTTAAAGCTATGCCCTCATTGATTGATCTTAGGTTACACCTGCATCTGTGTGTAGGGGACTGCAGCATCACGCCCATGGCTGGTGAATGGGTCTGAAATGTCTGGGTGGCTGAATATAAATCACAGGTGTTCTGTCTCCTCCCTTTCACAGAGAGGGGGAGGGGCTGAAATGCCTGGGTGGCTGAATATAAATCACAGGGGTTCTGTCTCCTCCCTTTACACAGAGAGGGGGAGGGTCTGAAATGCCTGGGTGGCTGAATATAAATCACAGGGGTTCTGTATCCTCCCTTTACACAGAGAGGGGGAGGGTCTGAAATGTCTGGATGGCTGAATATAAATTACAGGTGTTCTGTCTCCTCCCTTACACAGAGAGGGGGAGGGTCTGAGGTTTGGACTGGAACCTCTGAGATGGAGGTGGGGACTGGAACCTCTGAGATGGAGGTGGGGACTGGAACCACTGAGATGGAGGTGGGGACTGGAACCTTTCTGAGATGGAGGTGGGGACTGGAACCACTGAGATGGAGGTGGGGACTGGAACCTTTCTGAGATGGAGGTGGGGACTGGGACATCTCTGAGATGGAGGTGGGTACTGGAACCACTGAGATGGAGGTGGGGACTGGAACCACTGAGATGGAGGTGGGGACTGGAACCACTGAGATGGAGGTGGGGACTGGAACCACTGAGATGGAGGTGGGGACTGGAACCACTGAGATGGAGGTGGGGACTGGAACCCCTGAGATGGAGGTGGGGACTGGAACCACTGAGATGGAGGTGGGGACTGGAACCACTGAGATGGAGGTGGGGACTGGAACCACTGAGATGGAGGTGGGGACTGGAACCTTTCTGAGATGGAGGTGGGGACTGGAACCTTTCTGAGATGGAGGTTGGGACTGGAACCACTGAGATGGAAGTGGGGACTGGAACCACTGAGATGGAAGTGGGGTCTGGAACCTCTTTGAGATGGAGGTGGGGACTGGAACCTTTCTGAGATGGAGGTAGGGACTGGAATCTTTCTGAGATGGAGGTGGGGACTGGGACCACTGAGATGGAAGTGGGGACTGGGACCACTGAGATGGAAGTGGGGACTGGAACCTTTCTGAGATGGAGGTGGGGACTGGGACATCTCTGAGATGGAGGTGGGTACTGGAACCACTGAGATGGAGGTGGGGACTGGAACCTTTCTGAGATGGAGGTGGGGACAGGGGACTGAGAGGAGAGCAGAGAGGAAAACTCATACACCATTAAGGACTATTCCCCAACACCATTAAGGACAGAACACTGCTCATTAGGACCATTCCCCAACACCATTAAGGACAGAACACTGATCATTAGGACTACTCCCCAACACCATTAAGGACAGAACACTGCTCATTAGGACCATTCCCCAACACCATTAAGGACAGAACACTGCTCATTAGGACTAATACCCAACACCATTAAGGACAGAACACTGCTCATTAGGACCATTCCCCAACACCATTAAGGACAGAGTACTGCTGACATGGAGGAGAAGCTGCTGCCCTCTGTGACCATCGCCAGGGGACAGAGAGTTTTAAACAAACAGATATTTAGCAGATGTTATTGCGGGTGTAGCAAATTGCCTGTTAATACATATTACAAACAGTTTGTCTTACAATTCCCTAACTTTTATTCACTTTTAATCCGGTATTGTAAAGGTTTGCTATTGACTGTTAAAATGGGAGAATTGATGCAGATGTAAAAATGTATAGATTATATTCTATCACATTTTTTTTGCTGTCTGTCCAACTGAACGGCATCTTAATGCTGTGAACAGCTGATAACATACTAACTAGCCTGGGTCTGTGGAGGAAACAACATGCTACGCAGTAGAATGACCACTGTCTGATAACATCATGGAACAGAATTGCTGAGCAGGGTATTTCAATAGCTCTGAGTCATTGGGCTGCAAGACTGTCTGTCTGAATGTCTACAAGATGCACACAAGACTCCAGCCCCTTTTACACCTGGGTTCAAGATCAGTTCTCCTAATCTTGTCCACATTCTGATTGTGCCCACATTTGTCGACAGATATCACACTACAAGGAACATCGACACCGTGGACATTTACTGGGAAAATCTGCACAAAAAGAAAAATTAATTAATTAAACGTTTTTGCCGTGTGGAAATATGTAAATATGTAAATATGTAAGGAGGTGTGACCAGGTACTAGGGATGGAGGTGTAATGGAGATCATAGGTTCACCTACTCTGCATTCAGTGGGGATGGAGGTGTGACCAGGTACTAGGGATGGAGGTGGGACTAGGGATGGAGGTGTGACCAGGTACTAGGGATGGAGGTGTGACCAGGTACTAGAGATGGAGGTGTGACCAGGTTTTCGGGATGGAGGTGTGACCAGGTACAAGGGATGGAGGTGTGACTATGGATGGAGGTGTCACCAGGTACTAGGGATGGAGGTGGGACTAGGGTTGGAGGTGTGACCAGGTATTAGGGATGGAGGTGTGACCAGGTACTAGGGATGGAGGTGTGACCAGGTACTAGGGATGGAGGTGTGACCAGGTACTAGGGATGGAGGTGGGACTAGGGTTGGAGGTGTGACCAGGTATTAGGGATGGAGGTGTGACCAGGTACTAGGGATGGAGGTGTGACCAGGTACTAGGGATGGAGGTGTAACGGAGATCATAGGTTCACCTACTCTGCGTTCAGTGTGGATGGAGGTGTAATGGAGATTATAGGTTCACCTACTCTGCGTTCAGTGGGGATGGAGGTGTAATGGAGATCATAGGTTCACCTACTCTGCGTTCAGTGGGGATGGAGGTGTAATGGAGATCATAGGTTCACCTACTCTGCGTTCAGTGGGGATGGAGTGGTAATGGAGGTCATAGGTTCACCTACTCTGCGTTCAGTGGGGATGGAGGTGTGACCAGGTACTAGGGATGGAGGTGGGACTAGGGATGGAGGTGTGACCAGGTACTAGGGATGGAGGTGTGACCAGGTACTAGGGATGGAGGTGTGACCAGGTTTTCGGGATGGAGAGGTGAGCAGGTACTAGGGAAGGAGAGGTGACCAGGTACTAGGGATGGAGGTGTGACCAGGTACTAGGGTTGGAGGTGTGACCAGGTACTAGGGATGGAGGTGTGACCAGGTACTAGGGATGGAGGTGTAATGGAGGTCATAGGTTCACCTACTCTGCGTTCAGTAGGGATGGAGGTGTAATGGAGGTCATAGGTTCACCTACTCTGCGTTCAGTGGGGATGAGGTGTAATGGAGGTCATAGGTTCACCTACTCTGCGTTCAGTGGGGATAGAGGTGTAATGGAGGTCATAGGTTCACCTACTCTGCGTTCAGTGGGGTTGGAGGTGTGACCAGGTACTAGGGATGGAGGTGTGACCAGGTACTAGGGATGGAGGTGTCACCAGGTACTAGGGATGGAGGTGTCACCAGGTACTAGGGATGGAGGTGTGACCAGGTACTAGGGATGGAGGTGTAATGGAGGTCATAGGTTCACCTACTCTGCGTTCAGTGGGAATGGAGGTGTGACCAGGTACTAGGGTTGGAGGTGTGACCAGGTACTAGGGTTGGAGGTGTGACCAGGTACTAGGGATGGAGGTGTGACCAGGTACTAGGGTTGGAGGTGTGACCAGGTACTAGGGATGGAGGTGGGACCAGGTATTAGGGTTGGAGGTGTGACCAGGTACTAGGGATGGAGGTGGGACTAGGGTTGGAGGTGTGACCAGGTACTAGGGTTGGAGGTGTGACCAGGTACTAGGGATGGAGGTGTGACCAGGTACTAGGGATGGAGGTGTGACCAGGTACTAGGGTTGGAGGTGTGACCAGGTACTAGGGATGGAGGTGTGACCAGGTACTAGGGATGGAGGTGGGACTAGGGTTGGAGGTGTGACCAGGTACTAGGGATGGAGGTGTGACCAGGTACTAGGGTTGGAGGTGTGACCAGGTACTAGGGATGGAGGTGTGACCAGGTATTAGGGTTGGAGGTGTGACCAGGTACTAGGGATGGAGGTGTGACCAGGTACTAGGGATGGAGGTGTGAGCAGGTACTAGGGATGGAGGTGTGACCAGGTACTAGGGATGGAGGTGTGACCAGGTACTAGGGATGGAGGTGTGACCAGGTACTAGGGATGGAGGTGTGACCAGGTACTAGGGATGGAGGTGTAATGGAGATCATATGTTCACCTACTCTGCGTTCAGTGGGGATGGAGGTGTGACCAGGTACTAGGGTTGGAGGTGTAATGTAAGCATAGGTTCACCTACTCTGCGTTCAGTGGGGATGGAGGTGTAACGGAGATCATAGGTTCACCTACTCTGCGTTCAGTGGGGATGGAGGTGTAATGGAGATCATAGGTTCACCTACTCTGCGTTCAGTGGGGATGGAGGTGTGACCAGGTACTAGGGATGGAGGTGTAACGGAGATCATAGGTTCACCTACTCTGCGTTCAGTGGGGATGGAGGTGTAATGGAGGTCATAGGTTCACCTACTCTGCATTCAGTAGGGATGGAGATGTAATGGAGATCATAGGTTCACCTACTCTGCGTTCAGTGGGGATGGAGGTGTAACGGAGATCATAGGTTCACCTACTCTGCGTTCAGTGGGGATGGAGGTGTAACGGAGGTCATAGGTTCACCTACTCTGCGTTCAGTGGGGATGGAGGTGTAACGGAGATCATAGGTTCACCTACCCTGCGTTCAGTGGGGATGGAGGTGTAACGGAGATCATAGGTTCACCTACTCTGCATTCAGTGGGGATGGAGGTGTGACCAGGTACTAGGGATGGAGGTGTGACCAGGTACTAGGGTTGGAGGTGTGACCAGGTACTAGAGATGGAGGTGGGACTAGGGTTGGAGGTGTGACCAGGTACTAGGGATGGAGGTGTAATGGAGATCATAGGTTCACCTACTCTGCGTTCAGTGGGGATGGAGGTGTGACCAGGTACTAGGGTTGGAGGTGTAATGTAAGCATAGGTTCACCTACTCTGCGTTCAGTGGGGATGGAGGTGTGACCAGGTACTAGGGATGGAGGTGTAACGGAGATCATAGGTTCACCTACTCTGCGTTCAGTGGGGATGGAGGTGTAATGGAGATCATAGGTTCACCTACTCTGCATTCAGTAGGGATGGAGATGTAATGGAGATCATAGGTTCACCTACTCTGCGTTCAGTGGGGATGGAGGTGTAACGGAGATCATAGGTTCACCTACTCTGCGTTCAGTGGGGATGGAGGTGTAACGGAGGTCATAGGTTCACCTACTCTGCGTTCAGTGGGGATGGAGGTGTAACGGAGATCATAGGTTCACCTACTCTGCGTTCAGTGGGGATGGAGGTGTAACGGAGATCATAGGTTCACCTACTCTGCATTCAGTGGGGATGGAGGTGTGACCAGGTACTAGGGATGGAGGTGTGACCAGGTACTAGGGTTGGAGGTGTGACCAGGTACTAGAGATGGAGGTGGGACTAGGGTTGGAGGTGTGACCAGGTACTAGGGATGGAGGTGTAATGGAGATCATAGGTTCACCTACTCTGCGTTCAGTGGGGATGGAGGTGTCACGGAGATCATAGGTTCACCTACTCTGCGTTCAGTGGGGATGGAGGTGTGACCAGGTACTAGGGTTGGAGGTGTGACCAGGTACTAGGGATGGAGGTGTAATGGAGATCATAGGTTCACCTACTCTGCGTTCAGTGGGGATGGAGGTGTGACCAGGTACTAGGGATGGAGGTGTAACGGAGATCATAGGTTCACCTACTCTGCGTTCAGTGGGGATGGAGGTGTAACGGAGATCATAGGTTCACCTACTCTGGGTTCAGTGGATTGAGACGTACTCCATGTGAAAATAACTGACATCTCTAAATTGACAGATTTTTATTGGATTTTGTTAATTATGTTACTTAGATTGCTAATGTCTAAATGTCTAAATAAAGCACAACACATTATAACAATATTGGGGCGGCAAGTAGCCTAGTGGTTAGAGCGTTGGACTAGTAACCGAAAGGTTACTTGTATACATCTTTAATAAAGATGAAACCACGAACAATACAAAACATAACGCGAAAACCTAAACAGCCTATCTGGTGCAAACAAACACAGAGACAAGAACACTCACCCACGAAACACTCAAAAAAATATGGCTGCCTAAATATGGTTCCCAATCAGAGACAACGATAAACACCTGCCTCTGATTGAGAACCACTTCAGGCAACCATAGACCTTTCTAGATAACCCCACTATACCACAATCCCAAAAAGACAAAACACACCACATAATTAACCATGTCACACCCTGGCCTGACCAAAATAATAAAGAAAACACACAATACTAAGACCAGGGTGTGACAGGTATAATATAGTATAATACAGTATAATTGTTAGAGCCGATTTGGACATATTTGTATAAAAGACCGAACATATGGAGCTCCATGTATATTTGTGTAAATATATTAAATATTAATGGAAATGATGAAATACTAGGTACGTACCTTTATGATTTATATTTACCTGATTGAGATATATTCATTTGTTGTTAGTGTAACTCAGCCATTTGGCCCCCCCCTCTTGCCTGTTCATTGTATTGTGGTAAGTGTGTTAGGATAAAGGCAGGAAGTTGGGCCTTCGGGAGGGAGAGTCCTTGCTAGATGCCGGAGCTGTATAGTTTTTTGACCATACAGACGGGTCATAATATGTATTTTCCATATAAAGTATTCTATGCTTCAAGTTGATTGAAGAATCACTTATTTGTTAGATATAAGAAGAATAAACATTTTTGTTGCACCATATCCCTGGATGTCATTGAATGTTTGGCCGTTTGGAAACCTTGAGTGTGGACTGTATGCGTACCAAACAACCCCGCTTCAGGCTTGGGCAGTGGCTATGGTAAAGACGAAAGGAAGCCACTACAATCAAGTCAAAAAACTCCGCGAAGGATTACTATCGGAAGGAAATCTCCGGTTCGGACACACGCTGGATATTGTTCTATTTGTAATTGCATTCAGATCGTAAGGACCGCTCGCTTGGAAGGATTTGAACTCCTAGAATTCGCCAGCCGTGAGTAACCACTGCGAATGAATGAGCTGCCCTGTTCAATGCGATCGTTTGATCATGCATATTATGGAAGCGCAAATGTGCTTTTAAGTTGAATGTTTGATAAACTTGGGAATGGAATTCAAAAGACCGCGCTGTGAAAACAATTAAGAAGTTTAAGTTTGGGAAACACTGAGATCCTACGCACAATGTAGCCTAATCGTATGTCTAATATTTGGCCTAACGTGGAAATGCAATGCTTCAACGCAACTAATGCAATCTAAGGACCTAAAGATACTGCGTGTTTAAACTTCATTAAAGGGACAACTTATAATGGGATGAAATGTTTAAAACGCATCTAAAATGCCGAACTTGCACATGTTCAATTCAAAATGGGTCAATATGCTGAAATGGAGGACTGTGTTTTTAAAGCATTAAAGGAGGTCTAAAGGGGCATTACGTTTAACAATCAAAAACCCAACAACTGTGTCATTGTAAATTGAGTGAACTAAAAGTGAATGATGGAGGATGAAATCCCAAATAAGACTCCACTGGAGAGGGCAGAGGAGCATCTAAATTCACTCTATGCAGCCCGGAGAGGCAAACTTGGAGTGTGTACACGCAAAATGAATGAAATAAAAGCCCTTCTTGTTGATGGAGGAAACATTGAAACTGTGGATGAGAGTCTTGAAGCATTTCATGCTGTTCTCAATGACTTTAAGAATGCTCATAATTCTGTGCTAGAGCTGGTCACAGAGGAGGAACACGAACAGGAGAGCATTAACTATTATCAACCAAGAATGAGAACTTATGAACATTTCCTGAAAGAGGTGGAAATATGGAAAAAAGCTGAAATTGAGCCACAAACGCTCATTGAACCACATGACAGCATTTCCCATGTGTCAAAAACATCAAGTAAAACAAAGTCTTCTAAAACTGCTTCCTCAATGTCCTCTGCACGCCTAAAAGCTGAGGCAGAACGAGCAGCTCTACTAGCTCGCCAAGCATCATTACAGGACAAGCATGCATTGGAACTGGAGAAAGCTCAACTGAATGTTAGGATGGAAAAAATGGCACTGGAAACAGACATAGCAGCATATAATGCCAAACTGAAGGTTCTGGAGAGTGTTGAGTCAACTTCTCAATCCCATTCTGTGGCAGCCCATTTTCTAAGCCAAGAAGATGGAATGAACTCTTATTATGAGAACCAGGAACCCGAGGTCTATAAGGAACCTGAACCATCACCTGTTGTATTTGCTGCATTAGGTGCAGTTCCAAAGACCCCACTACAAAGAGTTTTACAACAACCAACCACAAAGCCATCAAAACCTATTCAGAAAACAGTCATAAACCACACCCTTCAGCAGCCAACAGCAAGGTCTAGCAATCATCACAGAATCAACACTGCGGGTATCAGCCATAATACCAGCCATGATAACCTCTCTACTGTCATGCAAAGGCAGAATGAAATTGCTGACCTCCTTGTACTACAGCACAAACAGGCCACACTCCCTGTTGGGGAGATACCTATGTTTGACGGTGATCCTCTAAACTTTAGGCCATTTATGCGTGCATTTGAGCATGGAATAGAAGATAAGACAAGCAGTCACCAGGATAGGCTCTATTACCTGGAACAGTACACCTCTGGTCAGCCCAAGGATCTGGTCCGTAGTTGTCTGCATATGGAAGCCAGAAGAGGCTATACAGAGGCTAAGAGGTTGTTAAAGGAACACTTTGGCAATGAAATCAAAGTCACCACTGCTTATATGGAAAAAGCTTGGAACTGGATACACATCAAACCGGATGATGGAAAGGGACTGGGTGGCTATGCACTCTATCTTAGAGGATGCTGTAACGCTATGCAAGACCTACAGAACATGGAAGAGCTTAATCTTCCCTCCAACATAAAGTTGATCATGTCAAAACTTTCCTACAAACTAAGGGAAAAATGGAGGTCTACAGCATGTGATATGTTAGAAGACACCTGAGGGCCCAGTTCAGTGACCTTGTGACGTTCATGGAAAAACAGGCCAAAATACTGCAGGATCCGTTGTACGGAGATATCCAAGATCCCCTGACCAACAAAGGTTTTTTAAAACCAAAACAGAAGCTGACTTTAAACAGCAGTTCAAGTCCAAGAGTAGGAGAAGCAGCTTTGCCACTGCAGTAGATGTAGTGGCAGATTGTGACTCGGAAAAACCCCTAAAAGAACAAACATTCAAAGTCAAGAAACCAGGCGCCTACCCTTCTGATGCTCCCAGTATCTCGTGTATTTTGCGCTGGTGAGCATTTCCTGGTCGACTGCCAACAGGTGAAGGCACAGCCACACGAAGCCAAGGTTGAGTTTCTGAGATCAAAAGGCCTTTGTTTTGGCTGTTTGATGAGAGGACACTTAAGCAAAGAATGTAAAAGAAGGATGACCTGTCAGAAATGTCAAAGAAGGCACCCCACTATCCTGCACATTGAAGGAAGAGAGAGATTTAGATCTCTGAAGGCAGATACGAGTGGTGTAGCAGTAAAGCGGGAGGAGACTGTCAGCAGTGCTCTTGTTTCACTGGAAGCTGGTGAAGATACCGGGGCCGGTACAGATTGTGCACTTGCGATTGTGCCAGTACAAGTAGAGATGGCAAATGGAAGCAAGTCTACGTTAACCTATGCATTTCTCGATTCTGGTAGCTCAGCAACATTTTGTATGGAGAGACTCATGAGGCAGTTGCAAGCTAAAGGCAGTGAGACTGAAATTCTGCTACACACAACGGGGCAGGAGAGTCCTACCAAGAGCTTTGAGATATCTGGATTAGAGATTGGCAATGTGGAAGGTGACACATGTCTTGCATTACCAAAGGTCTACACCCAAAATAAGATCCCAGTGACGAGATAAAATTCCCACTCAGAAAGATCTCAAAAAGTGACCATACCTGAAAGAAGTTCAGTTGAAGGAAATTGATGCCGACGTCGAACTCCTGATTGGCGTAAATGCTCCAAAGGCAATGGAACCCTGGAAAATCATAAATAGTCAAGGCAATGGACCGTATGCAGTGAAAACTCTCTTTGGATGGGTGATGAACGGTCCTCTTAACAATTGTACCATGGCAGAAGAATCTGGGCATCCTACGGTGATGGCCAATCGTATCTCAATTGCCGACCTGGGGGTTCTTCTTGTAAATCAGTACAACCATGACTTCCCTGAGAGAGGGTATGAAGAGAAAAGTGAGATGTCAGCTGAGGATCAAATCAAATCAAAATCAAATCAAATTTTATTTGTCACATACACATGGTTAGCAGATGTTAATGCGAGTGTAGCGAAATGCTTGTGCTTCTAGTTCCGACAATGCAGTGATAACCAACAAGTAATCTAACTAACAATTCCAAAACTACTGTCTTATACACAGTGTAAGGGGATAAGGAACATGTACATAAGGATATATGAATGAGTGATGGTACAGAGCAGCATACAGTAGATGGTATCGAGTACAGTATATACATATGAGATGAGTGTGTAGACAAAGTAAACAAAGTGGCATAGTTAAAGTGGCTAGTGATACATGTGTTACATAAGGATGCAGTCGATGTTGTAGAGTACAGTATATACATATGCATATGAGATGAATAATGTAGGGTAAGTAACATTATATAAGGTAGCATTGTTTAAAGTGGCTAGTGATATATTTACATCATTTCCCATCAATTCCCATTATTAAAATGGCTGGAGTTGGGTCAGTGTCAATGACAGTGTGTTGGCAGCAGCCACTCAATGTTAGTGGTGGCTATTTAACAGTCTGATGGCCTTGAGATGAAGCTGTTTTTCAGTCTCTCGGTCCCAGCTTTGATGCACCTGTACTGACCTCGCCTTCTGGATGATAGCGGGGTGAACAGGCAGTGGTTCGGGTGGTTGATGTCCTTGATGATCTTTATGGCCTTCCTGTAACAACGGGTGGTGTAGGTGTCCTGGAGGGCAGGTAGTTTGCCCCCGGTGATGCGTTGTGCAGTCCTCACTACCCTCTGGAGAGCCTTACGGTTGAGGGCGGAGCAGTTGCCGTACCAGGCGGTGATACAGCCCGCCAGGATGCTCTCGATTGTGCATCTGTAGAAGTTTGTGAGTGCTTTTGGTGACAAGCCGAATTTCTTCAGCCTCCTGAGGTTGAATAGGCGCTGCTGCGCTTCTTCACGACGCTGTCAGTGTGAGTGGACCAATTCAGTTTGTCTGTGATGTGTATGCCGAGGAACTTAAAACTAGCTACCCTCTCCACTACTGTTCCATCGATGTGGATAGGGGGGTGTTCCCTCTGCTGTTTCCTGAAGTCCACAATCATCTCCTTAGTTTTGTTGACGTTGAGTGTGAGGTTATTTTCCTGACACCACACTCCAAGGGCCCTCACCTCCTCCCTGTAGGCCGTCTCGTCGTTGTTGGTAAATCAAGCCTACCACTGTTGTGTCGTCCGCAAACTTGATGATTGAGTTGGAGGCGTGCGTGGCCATGCAGTCGTGGGTGAACAGGGAGTACAGGAGAGGGCTCAGAACGCACCCTTGTGGGGCCTCCGTGTTGAGGATCAGCGGGGAGGAGATGTTGTTGCCTACCCTCACCACCTGGGGGCGGCCCGTCAGGAAGTCCAGTACCCAGTTGCACAGGGCGGGGTCGAGACCCAGGGTCTCGAGCTTGATGACGAGCTTGGAGGGTACTATGGTGTTGAATGCCGAGCTGTAGTCGATGAACAGCATTCTCACATAGGTATTCCTCTTGTCCAGGTGGGTTAGGGCAGTGTGCAGTGTGGTTGAGATTGCATCGTCTGTGGACCTATTTGGGCGGTAAGCAAATTGGAGTGGGTCTAGGGTGTCAGGTAGGGTGGAGGTGATATGGTCCTTGACTAGTCTCTCAAAGCACTTCATGATGACGGAAGTGAGTGCTATGGGGCGGTAGTCGTTTAGCTCAGTTACCTTAGCTTTCTTGGGAACAGGAACAATGGTGGCCCTCTTGAAGCATGTGGGAACAGCAGACTGGTATAGGGATTGATTGAATATGTCCGTAAACACACCGGCCAGCTGGTCTGCGCATGCTCGGAGGGCGCGGCTGGGGATGCCGTCTGGGCCTGCAGCCTTGCGAGGGTTAACACGTTTAAATGTCTTACTCACCTCGGCTGCAGTGAAGGAGAGACTGCATGTTTCCGTTGCAGGCCGTGTCAGTGGCACTGTATTGTCCTCAAAGCGGGCAAAAAAGTTATTTAGTCTGCCTGGGAGCAAGACATCCTGGTCCGTGACTGAGCTGGATTTCATCTTGTAGTCCGTGATTGACTGTAGACCCTGCCACATGCCTCTTGTGTCTGAGCCATTGAATTGAGATTCCACTTTGTCTCTGTACTGACGCTTAGCTTGTTTGATAGCCTTACGGAGGGAATAGCTGCACTGTTTGTATTCCGTCATGTTGCCAGACACCTTGCCCTGATTAAAAGCAGTGGTTCGCGCTTTCAGTTTCACGCGAATGCTGCCATCAATCCACGGTTTCTGGTTAGGGAATGTTTTTATCGTTGCTATGGGAACGACATCTTCGACGCACGTTCTAATGAACTCGCACACCGAATCAGCGTATTCGTCAATATTCCCATCTGACGCAATACGAAACATGTCCCAGTCCACGTGATGGAAGCAGTCTTGGAGTGTAGAGTCAGCTTGTTCTGACCAGCGTTGGACAGACCTCAGCGTGGGAGCCTCTTGTTTTAATTTCTGTCTGTAGGCAGGGATCAGCAAAATGGAGTCGTGGTCAGCTTTTCCGAAAGGGGGGCGGGGCAGGGCCTTATATGCGTCGCGGAAGTTAGAGTAACAATGATCCAAGGTTTTACCACCCCTGGTTGCGCAATCGATATGCTGATAAAATTTAGGGAGTCTTGTTTTCAGATTGGCTTTGTTAAAATCCCCAGCTACAATGAATGCAGCCTCCGGATAAATGTTTTCCAGTTTGCAAAGAGTTAAATAAAGTTCGTTCAGAGCCATCGATGTGTCTGCTTGGGGGGGGGATATATACGGCTGTGATTATAATCGAAGAGAATTCTCTTGGAAGATAATGCGGTCTACATTTGATTGTGAGGAATTCTAAATCAGGTGAACAGAAGGATTTGAGTTCCTGTATGTTTCCTTCATCACACCATGTAGGTTTATGGAGATCGTATCAAGTTCCATAACCCTCAAAGACCATCACTACTACTTACCGTTGCCCTTTCGCAAAAAAGACGTAGTCCTGCCAAACAATCGTGACATGGCAAAGCAGCGGGCTCTAAATATTATCAGGAAATTCAAGAAGGACAAAGGTTACGCTGCAGAGTACAAAGGCTTCATGGAAGAGATGATAACAAAAGGTTACGCCGAGAAGGTACCACAAGAACAGCTCCTCAGAGAGAAGGGCAAGGTATGGTACATACCACACCATGCCGTTCACCATAAGCGCAAAGGGACGATACGAGTAGTGTTTGACTGTTCATCATCCTATAAAGGTATATCTCTTAACAGTGAACTCCTTCAAGGCCCTTACCTGGCAAACACGCTTATAGGAGTCTTGCTAAGATTTCGGCAAGAGCACATTGCCATGATGGCAGACATCGAAGGAATGTTCCATCAAGTACGTGTCCATGAAGATTACTTCCTGCGATTCCTATGGTGGCCGGATGGTGATACTAACAAAAGATTGGAGGAGTACAGAATGACTGTACATCTTTTTGGTGCTATATCCTCTCCAACTTGTGCAAACTTTGCACTGCGAAAGACTGCAGAAGACAACTGTGAGAGGTACGATGAAGAGGTAATTCAAGCAGTCAAGTCCAACTTCTATGTTGATGACTGCCTCAAGTCAGTGGCCACAGAAGAACAAGCCATAGCTCTCACGAAAAACCTCAGGGATGTGTGCTCTCAGGGTGGGTTCAAATTGACCAAGTGGGTCAGCAACAGCCGCACTGTGCTGGCTTCTATCCCTGATGAACACAAAGCCAAGCAGATAAAAGAACTAGACCTGGACAGAGAAAAGCTGCCTGTTGAAAGAGCACTTGGAATCCGATGGAACATTGAAAGTGATTCATTTACCTTCCGAGTCACTGTCAAGAACAGACCCCTTACAAGAAGAGGTATTCTCTCAACTGTCAGCTCTATTTATGATCCTTTAGGTTTCCTCGCCCCATTTGTATTAAAGGCAAAGCAAATCCTTCAAGTGCTCTGCAAGCTAAAGTGTGGATGGGACGAAATCATCCCTGAAGAACACTCTATTTCATGGCAGAGATGGCTCTTAGAGCTGGACCAGCTCTCCAGATTCCAGATAGACAGGTGTATGATGCCTGAGAACTTTGGTCAAGTCAAGACGGCACAGCTGCATCACTTCGGTGATGCAAGTGAACAAGGTTATGGCACGGCAAGTTACCTTAGGTTCACAAACGGTATGGAAAAGGTTCAGATTGCATTCATACTGGGGAAATCAAGGGTGACTCCACTCAAGCAGATGACAATCCCCAGACTGGAACTTGCTGCATCAACATTGGCAGTGCGAGTGGACAGGATGTTAAGGTTGGAGCTCCAGATTGAACTTGAGGAGTCAACTTTTTGGACGGACAGCCAGTCTGTGCTAAAATACATCCGCAATGATACCAAGAGATTCCATACCCTTGTGGCTAATAGGGTTGCTATGATCCGTGACCTATCGAAAGCAAAACAGTGGAGATATTTGAACTCAAAACACAACCCAGCCGATGATGCCTCAAGAGGATTACATGTTGAAATGTTCCTGAACTCAAAGAGATGGCGTAAAGGACCAGAATTCCTGGAGAAAACAGAAACTCAATGGCCGAAAGTCCCCGAGGAGCTTGGCTCCATCCCTCCGGATGATCCAGAGGTGAGAAAAGATGTAATCATAAACCATACAAGTGTGGAAGAAAAGAGTCCAACCAGCAAACTGATTGAGTACTATTCAACATGGAACAGCTTGAAGAAAGCAGTTGCCTGGATGCTGAAACTGAAGAAACGTCTTCTACAGTTAAGCCAGAAAAGGAAAATTCTCTCTCAAACTGATGCAAGATCAGATCAGAGTCTGACAAACTCGCTGAAGGAACAAATTGACAAGTTCAAACTGACGTTGGGAAAAGAAAGTCTGTCTGTGGATGACCTAGATGAAGCAGAAAAGGTCATCATCCAATCAGCCGTTCATGTGAAGCGGTATGGTGTGATCTTTACTTGCCTCGTGAGTCGAGCTGTCCATCTAGAAGTTGCTAGTTATCAATGCCCTGCGCAGGTTCATCTGTCGAAGGGGCCCAGTAACAAGTATCAGAACAGACAATGGCACCAACTTTGTTGGAACACAGAGAGCTAGGAGAAGCTATGAAAGAGCTGGATCACAACAAGATTCAAAATTAATTACTGAAGGAAGGAGTGACATGGTCATTCAACCCTCCCTCTGGAGCCCACCATGGGGGGGTATGGGAGAGGTTGATCCGACTGGTGAAAAAGATCCTCTATTCAGTCCTTAAAGAGCAAGTACTGGATGATGAGGCTTTGCAGACAGCCTTGTGTGAAGTTGAGGTGATTATGAACGACAGACCAATCACTACTGTAACAAATGACCCTAATGATCTAGAACCCCTGACTCCGAACCATCTGCTTCATCTGAAAGCTAAGCCAGTCCTGCCACCAGGACTATTCCAGAGAAGCGACCTATACTCACGAAGGAGATGGAAGCAAGTACAATATATCACTGACCTCTTCTGGAAGAGATGGATCAGGGAGTATCTTCCACTTATGCAGGAGCGGAACAAGTGGAACAAAACTAACAGAAACTTCAGTCCTGGTGACCTCGTGGTCATCGTCGATGACACCGCCCCAAGGAACACTTGGCTAATGGGGCGTGTGGAGGAGGCTTTGCCAGGGGCCAAAGGTCTTGTCCGGAGCGTCATGGTTAAGACTAAGACCAATATCTTACAAAGACCTATCAACAAACTCTGTCTGCTCCTTGAGGCAATGGAGTGACACACACACACACACACACACACACACACACACACACACACACACACACACACACACACACACACACACAGTGCTCCATCTTAGAATCACGTGCACCTCTGATTCGTTGATGTCGTACTCTTACATTCTTTGATGTCATACATTTTTGGACGTCAAACTCTTGACATTTTTCGAAGTTGAACACCTTTACACTTCAACTCAGACTGAGATCTATGGACTATTTTCCTATATAGCACCTTGTATATTTGTATATAGCTATGAACTGTAATAGTGCTCTGGTATAGAATGTTTTGTGTATTGGCTCTACGTTTGAATTTTAAGTAATTGTTGTGCATTCAGTGCAGTCAACAATTAGGGGCTGGTATGTTAGAGCCGATTTGGACATATTTGTATAAAAGACCGAACATATGGAGCTCCATGTATATTTTTGTAAATATATTAAATATTAATGGAAATGATGAAATACTAGGTAAGTACCTTTTATGATTTATATTTACCTGATTGAGATATATTCATTTGTTGTTAGTGTAACTCAGCCATTTGGCCCTCCCTCTTGCCTGTTCATTGTATTGTGGTAAGTGTGTTAGGATAAAGGCAGGAAGTTGGGCCTTCGGGAGGGAGAGTCCTTGCTAGATGCGGGACCTGTATAGTTTTTTAACCATAACATACAGACATACAGACATACAGACAGGTCATAATATGTATTTTCCATATAAAGTATTCTATGCTTCAAGTTGATTGAAGAATCATTTATTTGTTAGATGTAAGAAGAATAAACATTTTTGTTGCACCATATCCCTGGATGTCATGGAATGTTTGGCCGTTTGGAAACCTTGAGTGTGGACTGTATGCGTATCAAACAACCCCGCTTCAGGCTTGGGCAGTGGCTATGGTAAAGAGGAAAGGAAGCCACTACAATAATATAGTGGTATAATACATTGTAATACAGTGGTATAATATAGTATAATGCAGTGGTATAATATAGTATAATACAGTGGTATAATATAGTATAATGCAGTGGTATAATATAGTATAATACAGTGGTATAATATAGTATAATGCAGTGGTATAATATAGTATAATACAGTGGTATAATATAGTATAATACAGTGGAATATAGTATAATACAGGGGTATAATATAGTATAATGCAGTGGTATAATATAGTATAATACAGTGGTATAATATAGTATAATACAGTGGAATAATACAGTGGAATAATATAGTATAATACAGTGGTATGATATAGTATAATACAGGGGTATGATATAGTATAATACAGTGGTATAATATAGTATAATACAGTGGTATAATACAGTGGTATAATATGGTATAATGCAGTGGTATAATATGGTATAATGCAGTGGAATAATACAAGTATAATACAGTGGTATAATATAGTATAATACAGGGGTATGATATAGTATAATACAGGGGTATGATATAGTATAATACAGTGGTGTAATATAGTATAATACAGTGGTGTAATATAGTATAATACAGTGGAATAATACAAGTATAATACAGTGGTATAATATAGTATAATACAGTGGTATAATATAGTATAATACAGTGGTATAATATAGTATAATACAGTGGTATAATATAGTATAATACAGTGGAATAATATAGTATAATACAGTGGTATAATATAGTATAATACAGTGGTATAATATAGTATAATACAGTGGTATAATATAGTATAATACAGTGGTATAATATAGTATAATACAGTGGTATAATATAGTATAATACAGTGGTATAATATAGTATAATACAGTGGTATAATATAGTATAATACAGTGGTATAATATAGTATAATACAGTGGTATAATATAGTATAATACAGTGGTATAATATAGTATAATACAGTGGTATAATATAGTATAATACAGTGGTATAATATAGTATAATACAGTGGTATAATATAGTATAATACAGTGGTATAATATAGTATAATACAGTGGTATAATATAGTATAATACAGTGGTATAATACAGTGGAATAATATAGTATAATACAGTGGAATGATATAGTATAATACAGTGGAATGATATAGTATAATACAGTGGTATAATATAGTATAATACAGTGGTATAATATAGTATAATACAGTGGTATAATATAGTATAATACAGTGGTATAATATAGTATAATACAGTGGTATAATATAGTATAATACAGTGGTATAATATAGTATAATACAGTGGTATAATATAGTATAATACAGTGGTATAATATAGTATAATACAGTGGTATAATATAGTATAATACAGTGGTATAATATAGTATAATACAGTGGTATAATACAGTGGAATAATATGGTATAATATAGTATAATACAGTGGAATAATATAGTATAATACAGTGGAATAATATAGTATAATACAGTGGAATGATATAGTATAATACAGTGGAATGATATAGTATAATACAGTGGAATGATATAGTATAATACAGTGGTATAATATAGTATAATACAGTATAATACAGTGGAATAATATAGTATAATACAGTGGAATAATGCAGTGGTATAAAATAGTATAATGCAGTGGTATAAAATAGTATAATACAGTGGAATAATACAGTGGAATAATATAGTATAATACAGTGGAATAATACAGTGGAATAATATAGTATAATACAGTGGAATAATACAGTGGTATAATACAAGTATAATGCAGTGGTATAAAATAGTATAATGCAGTGGTATAAAATAGTATAATACAGTGGAATAATACAGTGGAATAATATAGTATAATACAGTGGAATAATACAGTGGAATAATATAGTATAATACAGTGGAATAATACAGTGGTATAATACAAGTATAATGCAGTGGTATAAAATAGTATAATGCAGTGGTATAAAATAGTATAATACAGTGGAATAATACAGTGGAATAATATAGTATAATACAGTGGAATAATATAGTATAATACAGTGGAATGATATAGTATAATACAGTGGTATAATATAGTATAATACAGTGGTATAATATAGTATAATACAGTGGTATAATATAGTATAATACAGTGGTATAATATAGTATAATACAGTGGAATGCAGTGGTATAATATAGTATAATACAGTGGAATAATACAGTGGTATAATACAAGTATAATGCAGTGGTATAATATAGTATAATACAGTGGAATAATACAGTGGTATAATATAGTATAATACAGTGGAATAATACAGTGGTATAATACAAGTATAATGCAGTGGTATAAAATAGTATAATACAGTGGAATAATATAGTATAATACAGTGGAATAATATAGTATAATACAGTGGAATAATACAGTGGAATAATATAGTATAATACAGTGGAATAATACAGTGGTATAAAATAGTATAATGCAGTGGTATAAAATAGTATAATACAGTGGAATAATACAGTGGAATAATATAGTATAATACAGTGGAATAATATAGTATAATACAGTGGAATAATATAGTATAATACAGTGGAATGATATAGTATAATACAGTATAATACAGTGGAATAATACAGTGGAATAATATAGTATAATACAGTGGAATAATACAGTGGTATAATACAAGTATAATGCAGTGGTATAAAATAGTATAATGCAGTGGTATAAAATAGTATAATACAGTGGAATAATACAGTGGAATAATATAGTATAATACAGTGGAATAATATAGTATAATACAGTGGAATAATACAGTGGTATAATACAAGTATAATGCAGTGGTATAAAATAGTATAATGCAGTGGTATAAAATAGTATAATACAGTGGAATAATACAGTGGAATAATATAGTATAATACAGTGGAATAATATAGTATAATACAGTGGAATAATATAGTATAATACAGTGGAATAATATAGTATAATACAGTGGAATAATATAGTATAATACAGTGGAATAATATAGTATAATACAGTGGAATAATATAGTATAATACAGTGGAATAATATAGTATAATACAGGGGTATGATATAGTATAATACAGGGGTATGATATAGTATAATACAGGGGTATGATATAGTATAATACAGGGGTATGATATAGTATAATACAGGGGTATGATATAGTATAATACAGTGGAATAATATAGTATAATACAGTGGAATAATATAGTATAATACAGTGGAATAATATAGTATAATACAGTGGAATGATATAGTATAATACAGGGGTATGATATAGTATAATACAGTGGAATGATATAGTATAATACAGTGGAATGATATAGTATAATACAGTGGAATGATATAGTATAATACAGTGGAATAATATAGTATAATACAGGGGTATGATATAGTATAATACAGGGGTATGATATAGTATAATACAGGGGTATGATATAGTATAATACAGGGGTATGATATAGTATAATACAGGGGTATGATATAGTATAATACAGTGGTATAATATAGTATAATACAGGGGTATGATATAGTATAATACAGGGGTATGATATAGTATAATACAGTGGAATAATACAGTATAATACAGGGGTATGATATAGTATAATACAGGGGTATGATATAGTATAATACAGGGGTATAAAATAGTATAATACAGTGGAATAATATAGTATAATACAGTGGTATAATATAGTATAATACAGTGGAATAATACAGTGGTATAATATAGTATAATACAGTGGAATAATACAGTGGTATAATACAAGTATAATGCAGTGGTATAAAATAGTATAATGCAGTGGTATAAAATAGTATAATACAGTGGAATAATACAGTGGAATAATATAGTATAATACAGTGGAATGATATAGTATAATACAGTGGTATAATATAGTATAATACAGTGGTATAATATAGTATAATACAGTGTAATAATACAGTGGTATAATACAAGTATAATGCAGTGGTATAATATAGTATAATACAGTGGAATAATACAGTGGTATAATACAAGTATAATGCAGTGGTATAATATAGTATAATACAGTGGAATAATAGTGGTATAATACAAGTATAATGCAGTGGTATAAAATAGTATAATGCAGTGGTATAAAATAGTATAATACAGTGGAATAATACAGTGGAATAATATAGTATAATACAGTGGAATAATATAGTATAATACAGTGGAATAATACAGTGGAATAATATAGTATAATACAGTGGAATAATACAGTGGTATAAAATAGTATAATGCAGTGGTATACAGTGGAATAATACAGTATAATACAGTATAATACAGTGGAATAATACAGTGGAATAATACAGTGGAATAATACAGTGGAATAATATAGTGGAATAATACAGTGGAATAATATAGTATAATACAGTGGAATGATATAGTATAATACAGTGGAATGATATAGTATAATACAGTGGTATGATATAGTATAATACAGTGGAATGATATAGTATAATACAGTGGAATGATATAGTATAATACAGTGGTATAATATAGTATAATACAGTGGTATGATATAGTATAATACAGTGGTATGATATAGTATAATACAGGGGTATGATATAGTATAATACAGGGGTATGATATAGTATAATACAGGGGTATGATATAGTATAATACAGTGGAATAATATAGTATAATACAGTGGTATAATATAGTATAATACAGTGGAATAATACAGTATAATACAGGGGTATGATATAGTATAATACAGTATAATACAGTGGTATTTCTTTAACAATAAAGCCAGAGGAGATGTTGTATATGGCCAATATACCACATCTAAGGGCTGTTCTTATGTACGACACAAACCAAAAATTCCACAAACCCCGAAGTACATTACTGCTGTTATAAACTTCTTACCAACGTAATCCGAGCAGAAAAAATACAAGTTTTGGTGTACCCGTGGTATACAGTCTGATATACCATGGCTGTGAGGCATAGTATACGGTCTGATATACCATGGCTGTGAGGCGTGGTATACAGTCTGATATACCATGGCTGTGAGGCGTGGTATACAGTCTGATATACCATGGCTGTGAGGCGTGGTATACAGTCTGATATACCATAGCTGTGAGGCATGGTATACAGTCTGATATACCATAGCTGTGAGGCATGGTATACAGTCTGATATACCATAGCTGTGAGGCATGGTATACAGTCTGATATACCATGGCTGTCAGGCAAACCGCAGTCAGGGCTCTAACCACCCAGTTTACAATACAATAGAATACTGCCTTTGGAAAAGTTGTAAAAAGGCTATTTTTAAAGGTGTCACCTTCAGACCGTATACCATGCCTCACAGCCATGGTATATCAGACCGTATACCATGCCTCACAGCCATGGTATATCAGACCGTATACCATGCCTGACAGCCATGGTATATCAGACCTTATACCATGCCTGACAGCCATGGTATATCAGACCGTATACCACGGTTCTCTTGTGCTGTGACTCCATCATAGTCCATCCCATGCATCACCAATACATTTGTAGTTCAGTAACTCTAGTATATCAGTCTGTCAACCCTCGATGAGACTCTTGTTATTTCTTAATTATCACTAATCAATTTATATCTTTATTTAACTAGGCAAGTCAGTTAAGAACAAATTCTTATTTTCAATGACGGCCTGGAGTTAACTGCCTTGTTCAGGGGCAGCACGACAGACGCTCTAACCACTAGGCTACCCTGCCTCCCCAATGATTTGGAGGAAACCAAACCATGGTTGTTCTTCCAGCATTTGTCATTATTTTCCCTTTGGTACTGTTTTGGTACTAAATACGAATTGGACTCCTGCGTGATAATGCAATCCCTTTACATTTTATTATGTTATACTACATTCTGTGAATCTTTGAGCATTTTCCAGAAAAATCGCTAACAATAAAATGTAGAATTTTCCCAAACTGATGCATCGAGGCACATAGCTGTCTGTCCAAGTCCAAGTATTATGTTCAAATACAAAGGACTCTTTAGATTTTAGATTTAATACTTTACTCCTTTTAAAAGCCAGAGTATTTGCAATACATGCAGGCCCCATTGCATTTAAAAAAAATACATTTTCATAATTTAACCATGCGTCTTGCAATAGGTTCACATATTAGAGGTTATTTGCAATACAAACGTTTGGTATGCTAATTCTTCTTCAGACACAACCAATGCACCTAGGACTACAAAGCTGTTTGACTCTTTTTAAAACTATATTAAATAATATTTATTAATACAGGTTGAGGATATTGGGACAGTAGCCTCTATTACATCCAGTCTTAAACCACTCAATAACAAATATAGGCTGTGATGATGAGAGTAAAATACTAGCTAGGAAGGTGTGATGTTTTCTGTCTATTTATACAGCTTGTGTCATAAGGGAGATCCAAGGAAGGTTCTATCATTTGCATACAGGGAGGGGCCAATACGGACACGGAGGGGCAATATAAGAAATATTCATTTGCATACAGGGAGGGGTCAATACGGACACGGAGGGGCAATATAAGAAATATTCATTTGCATACAGGGAGGGGCCAATACGGACACGGAGGGGCCAATACGGCACGGAGGGGCATATAAGAAATATTAATTTGCATACAGGGGCCAGGACACGGAGGGGCAATATAAGAAATATTCATTTGCATACAGGGAGGGGTCAATACGGACACGGAGGGGCAATATAAGAAATATTCATTTGCATACAGGGAGGGGCCAATACAATAAATATGAATTTGCATACAGGGAGGGGCCAATACGGACACGGAGGGGCAATATAAGAAATATTAATTTGCATACGGGGAGGGGCAATACGGACACGGAGGGGCAATATAAGAAATATTAATTTGCATACGGGGAGGGGCCAATCCGGCATAATAAGAGACACAATTTGTTTCCACGGCAACAGGCTCAGAGTATAGACACACACAGAAAAAAAGGTTTAACCTGGACTTCAGAGAGTCGATTTGAAAACACTTTTGTTGGTTTCATTTCAGTTGAACTGTGGCTGTGTGGATAAATGGACACGTGTCTCCGTGGACAAAATCATAATATTTCTATAGTTTTTATTTTTTTGCGCCTGTTTTGTAACAAAGTTTCCCTCTTGATGCATTATTACAAAATACACGTGGATAGATATGTTACATGACAGCGGGTTAGAAAGGGAGAAATCTCTTAACCCTCGCACTGACAACATATTTTACATACATGAACTACACACTGGGGTCATTTGGACCCCAAACAACAAACTATTATAAAAAAAACTGGGATAGCAAAATATCAACAAAATTGTTATAAATATAAATGTAAATATCAATTCTGTATGATTGTATTTGTTATTTTAGTTACATTTCTGCTAATTGGCATATTATTAGTACCTTTCCCCCCTGATACGGTATCTCTAAAAGACAAATAATTTGGTGCAAATCCACAAAACTCAAAATATACATCGGACATGTATTCTATAGAATATCAAAATGTCATGTAAAGATACCACCGGATATGGACCCTTCCCCCCCCAGTGCTGTGTAATGTATTCCATATGGACCCTTCCCCCAGTGTAATGTATTCCATATGGACCCTTCCCCCCAGTGCTGTGTAATGTATTCCATATGGACCCTTCCCCCAGTGCTGTGTAATGTGGACCCTTCCCCCAGTGCTGTGTAATGTATTCCATATGGACCCTTCCCCCAGTGCTGTGTAATGTATTCCATATGGACCCTTCCCCCAGTGCTGTGTAATGTATTCCATATGGACCCTTCCCCCAGTGCTCCCCCAGTGCTGTGTAATGTATTCCATATGGACCCTTCCCCCAGTGCTGTGTAATGTATTCCATATGGACCCTTCCCCCAGTGCTGTGTAATGTATTCCATATGGACCCTTCCCCCAGTGTAATGTATTCCATATGGACCCTTCCCCCAGTGTAATGTATTCCCCCTTCCCCCAGTGTAATGTATTCCATATGGACCCTTCCCCCAGTGCTGTGTAATGTATTCCATATGGACCCTTCCCCCAGTGCTGTGTAATGTATTCCATATGGACCCTTCCCCCAGTGCTGTGTAATGTATTCCATATGGACCCTTCCCCCAGTGCTGTGTATTCCATATGGACCCTTCCCCCAGTGTAATGTATTCCATATGGACCCTCCCCCAGTGTAATGTATTCCATATGGACCCTTCCCCCAGTGCTGTGTAATGTATTCCATATGGACCCTTCCCCCAGTGCTGTGTAATGTATTCCATATGGACCCTACCCCCAGTGTAATGTATTCCATATGGACCCTTCCCCCAGTGTAATGTATTTCATATGGACCCTTCCCCCAGTGCTGTGTAATGTATTTCATATGGACCCTTCCCCCAGTGCTGTGTAATGTATTCCATATGGACCCTCCCCCAGTGCTGTGTAATGTATTCCATATGGACCCTTCCCCCAGTGCTGTGTAATGTATTCCATATGGACCCTTCCCCCCAGTGTAATGTATTCCATATGGACCCTTCCCCCAGTGTAATGTATTCCATATGGACCCTTCCCCCAGTGTAATGTATTCCATATGGACCCTTCCCCCAGTGTAATGTATTCCATATGGACCCTTCCCCCAGTGTAATGTATTCCATATGGACCCTTCCCCCAGTGTAATGTATTCCATATGGACCCTTCCCCCAGTGTAATGTATTCCATATGGACCCTTCCCCCAGTGTAATGTATTCCATATGGACCCTTCCCCCAGTGTAATGTATTCCATATGGACCCTTCCCCCAGTGTAATGTATTCCATATGGACCCTTCCCCCAGTGTAATGTGTTCCATATGGACCCTTCCCCCAGTGCTGTGTAATGTATTCCATATGGACCCTTCCCCCAGTGTAATGTATTCCATATGGACCCTTCCCCCAGTGCTGTGTAATGTATTCCATATGGACCCTTCCCCCAGTGTAATGTATTCCATATGGACCCTTCCCCCAGTGCTGTGTAATGTATTCCATATGGACCCTTCCCCCAGTGTAATGTATTCCATATGGACCCTTCCCCCAGTGCTGTGTAATGTATTCCATATGGACCCTTCCCCCAGTGCTGTGTAATGTATTCCATATGGACCCTTCCCCCTGTGTAATGTATTCCATATGGACCCTTCCCCCAGTGCTGTGTAATGTATTCCATATGGACCCTTCCCCCAGTGTAATGTATTCCATGGACCCTCCCCCAGTGTAATGTATTCCATATGGACCCTCCCCCAGTGTAATGTATTCCATATGGACCCTTCCCCCAGTGTAATGTATTCCATATGGACCCTTCCCCCAGTGTAATGTATTCCATATGGACCCTTCCCCCAGTGCTGTGTAATGTATTCCATATGGACCCTTCCCCCAGTGCTGTGTAATGTATTCCATATGGACCCTTCCCCCAGTGCTGTGTAATGTATTCCATATGGACCCTTCCCCCAGTGTAATGTATTCCATATGGACCCTTCCCCCAGTGCTGTGTAATGTATTCCATATGGACCCTTCCCCCAGTGCTGTGTAATGTATTCCATATGGACCCTCCCCCAGTGCTGTGTAATGTATTCCATATGGACCCTTCCCCCAGTGCTGTGTAATGTATTCCATATGGACCCTTCCCCCAGTGCTGTGTAATGTATTCCATATGGACCCTTCCCCCAGTGCTGTGTAATGTATTCCATATGGACCCTTCCCCCGTGCTGTGTAATGTATTCCATATGGACCCTTCCCCCAGTGTAATGTATTCCATATGGACCCTTCCCCCAGTGTAATGTATTCCATATGGACCCTCCCCCAGTGTAATGTATTCCATATGGACCCTTCCCCCAGTGCTGTGTAATGTATTCCATATGGACCCTCCCCAGTGTAATGTATTCCATATGGACCCTTCCCCAGTGCTGTGTAATGTATTCCATATGGACCCTTCCCCCAGTGCTGTGTAATGTATTCCATATGGACCCTCCCCCAGTGTAATGTATTCCATATGGACCCTCCCCCAGTGTAATGTATTCCATATGGACCCTTCCCCCAGTGCTGTGTAATGTATTCCATATGGACCCTACCCCCAGTGCTGTGTAATGTATTCCATATGGACCCTACCCCCAGTGCTGTGTAATGTATTCCATATGGACCCTTCCCCCAGTGTAATGTATTTCATATGGACCCTTCCCCCAGTGCTGTGTAATGTATTCCATATGGACCCTCCCCCAGTGCTGTGTAATGTATTCCATATGGACCCTTCCCCCAGTGCTGTGTAATGTATTCCATATGGACCCTTCCCCCAGTGCTGTGTAATGTATTCCATATGGACCCTTCCCCCAGTGCTGTGTAATGTATTCCATATGGACCCTTCCCCCAGTGCTGTGTAATGTATTCCATATGGACCCTTCCCCCCAGTGCTGTGTAATGTATTCCATATGGACCCTTCCCCCAGTGCTGTGTAATGTATTCCATATGGACCCTTCCCCCAGTGTAATGTATTCCATATGGACCCTTCCCCCAGTGTAATGTATTCCATATGGACCCTTCCCCCAGTGTAATGTATTCCATATGGACCCTTCCCCCAGTGTAATGTATTCCATGGACCCTTCCCCCAGTGTAATGTATTCCATATGGACCCTTCCCCCAGTGTAATGTATTCCATATGGACCCTTCCCCCAGTGTAATGTATTCCATATGGACCCTTCCCCCAGTGCTGTGTAATGTATTCCATATGGACCCTTCCCCCAGTGCTGTGTAATGTATTCCATATGGACCCTTCCCCCAGTGCTGTGTAATGTATTCCATATGGACCCTTCCCCCAGTGCTGTGTAATGTATTCCATATGGACCCTTCCCCCAGTGTAATGTATTCCATATGGACCCTTCCCCCAGTGCTGTGTAATGTATTCCATATGGACCCTTCCCCCAGTGTAATGTATTCCATATGGTCCCTTCCCCCAGTGTAATGTATTCCATATGGACCCTTCCCCCAGTGCTGTGTAATGTATTCCATATGGACCCTTCCGCCAGTGTAATGTATTCCATATGGACCCTCCCCCAGTGTAATGTATTCCATATGGACCCTCCCCCAGTGTAATGTATTCCATATGGACCCTTCCCCCAGTGTAATGTATTCCATATGGACCCTTCCCCCAGTGTAATGTATTCCATATGGACCCTTCCCCCAGTGTAATGTATTCCATATGGACCCTTCCCCCAGTGCTGTGTAATGTATTCCATATGGACCCTTCCCCCAGTGCTGTGTAATGTATTCCATATGGACCCTTCCCCCAGTGCTGTGTAATGTATTCCATATGGACCCTTCCCCCAGTGCTGTGTAATGTATTCCATATGGACCCTTCCCCCAGTGTAATGTATTCCATATGGACCCTTCCCCCAGTGCTGTGTAATGTATTCCATATGGACCCTCCCCCCCAGTGCTGTGTAATGTATTCCATATGGACCCTTCCCCCAGTGCTGTGTAATGTATTCCATATGGACCCTTCCCCCAGTGCTGTGTAATGTATTCCATATGGACCCTTCCCCCAGTGCTGTGTAATGTATTCCATATGGACCCTTCCCCCAGTGCTGTGTAATGTATTCCATATGGACCCTTCCCCCAGTGCTGTGTAATGTATTCCATATGGACCCTTCCCCCAGTGTAATGTATTCCATATGGACCCTTCCCCAGTGTAATGTATTCCATATGGACCCTTCCCCCAGTGTAATGTATTCCATATGGACCCTTCCCCCAGTGTAATGTATTCCATATGGACCCTTCCCCCAGTGTAATGTATTCCATATGGACCCTTCCCCCAGTGTAATGTATTCCATATGGACCCTTCCCCCAGTGTAATGTATTCCATATGGACCCTTCCCCCAGTGCTGTGTAATGTATTCCATATGGACCCTTCCCCCAGTGCTGTGTAATGTATTCCATATGGACCCTTCCCCCAGTGCTGTGTAATGTATTCCATATGGACCCTTCCCCCAGTGCTGTGTAATGTATTCCATATGGACCCTTCCCCAGTGTAATGTATTCCATATGGACCCTTCCCCCAGTGTAATGTATTCCATATGGACCCTTCCCCCAGTGTAATGTATTCCATATGGACCCTTCCCCCAGTGTAATGTATTCCATATGGACCCTTCCCCCAGTGTAATGTATTCCATATGGACCCTTCCCCCAGTGCTGTGTAATGTATTCCATATGGACCCTTCCCCAGTGCTGTGTAATGTATTCCATATGGACCCTCCCCCAGTGTAATGTATTCCCCCTCCCCCAGTGTAATGTATTCCATATGGACCCTCCCCCAGTGTAATGTATTCCATATGGACCCTTCCCCCAGTGTAATGTATTCCATATGGACCCTTCCCCCAGTGTAATGTATTCCATATGGACCCTTCCCCCAGTGCTGTGTAATGTATTCCATATGGACCCTTCCCCAGTGCTGTGTAATGTATTCCATATGGACCCTTCCCCCAGTGCTGTGTAATGTATTCCATATGGACCCTTCCCCCTGTGCTGTGTAATGTATTCCATATGGACCCTTCCCCCAGTGCTGTGTAATGTATTCCATATGGACCCTTCCCCCAGTGCTGTGTAATGTATTCCATATGGACCCTTCCCCCAGTGTAATGTATTCCATATGGACCCTTCTCCCAGTGTAATGTATTCCATATTGACATCATTACAAAACACATCTGATCAACACAACATCATCACGGAACACATCGGATCAAATGATCAGATATATATCCTCCTGTTCATGACGTTACAGGGACTGTGGAATAGAGGAATGGATCACTGTGGCTGATGCCCGGAAGGAATCAGAGCACAGTCTGCTGGTTTGTGTGTGGCAGCAACAGATATATCTCCTAGATTTACGTTCAGCTTTTTATTAAAGTGTACATGATAAGAGGACGTTGACTTACTTCAGAAACACTTCGGTAAGAACGCATATCTTTAGCAAATAACGGATTCATCTAAATATATGTGAATGTAAAGGAGAACACTGACGAAGGCCACTGGATGAAATACTGGTGCTTTTTATAACCAATAACCACCTACACATATTATGCTTAATATATAATATACAGTATATGATTTATTGATTACCTTCAATATCACACATGGATATTTCCTATGGCCAGTTGTGGACTCATTCAACATCCTGAGATATGTGACATCCTGTGTTCTCTCTTCCTGTTGACAAATACTGACTGTTTACAGTGCCTTCTGAAGGTATTCACACGTCTTGACTTCCTCCAGATCTTTGTTGTGTTACAGTATAAAACAATGTATTAAAGTGAGATTTAGTGTCACTGACCTACGCACAATACGACCAAATGTCAATGCGGAATTATGTTTTTTACAAAATGTTGACAAATAAAAAAAATATGAAAAGCTGAAATGTCTTTGAGAGTCAATAAGTGTTGTATTACAAAAGTAGTTTGAAATATTTTGGCAAAGTTTATAGGCAACTTTTTAAATATTTTGTAGTGACGTTGCGTTTTGTAAGCAGTTTTTTTTTTCTTCTGGGTCAAACACGCTTTATAAATTCACATTTTCAATATATATGGACAGAATTAACCGAACAAAAGGACCACTTGTGATGTTTATGGTACATATTGGAGTGCCAACAAAAGAAGCTCGTCAAAGGTAATGCATATTTGATATTTTATTTCAGCGTTTTGTGTAGCGCTTGCTATGCTAGCTCCTTTGTTTACTGCTGGTGCAGATGGGTGCAGGTTATCAGATAATAGCTTCTTATGCTTTCGCCGAAAAGCATTTTTAAAATCTGACATGTCGGCTGGATTCACGAGTGTAGCTTTAATTGACTATCTTACATGTGATTTAATGAAAGTTTGAATTTTATAGCATTTTTTTTTTTAAATCTGGCGTTCTGCATTTCCCCCAGCAATTGGACGCTAGCGTCTCACCTATCCATAATTAAAGCATGATTCTTATACAATCCAGAGCCGCATGTTTTTCTGTAAAGACGCAAGTGTAGGTCAATCTATGTTCATTTAGTTAGAAAAAAATACAAGTTGTGCACCCTCAGTACCCCTGCCTGCCCTGTTTGTAATGGACGATGGCTGTGATGGGAACCAATAGGCTCGTCAGCAGCGTTACCTCACAGTCCAGACCCAACGTGGTTGAAATAATTATACGGATTTCATATTTGTCCAATTATTAAGCATGTGCTGAAACCTCAAATGCATCAGAAATTGCCCTTATTTTCAGCATCTCAAAAAGCATATCAAGATCCAGATATGGACCTCAGCCAAGATAAGCATATTTGGAATCAATATAGCTTCGTATCTTGAATGTGCTGAGAGAACACAGATATGCAATGTACAGTGTCTTCAGAAGGTAATTATAACCCATTTACATTTATTTAAGTCATTTAGCAGACGCTCTTATCCAGAGCGACTTACCTTGACCTATTCCGCATGTTGTTGTGTTACAGCCTGAACTCAAAATGGATACAATTGTTTTTCTCTTACCAATCTAAACACAACATCCCATAATGACAAGGTGAACTTTAAGCACATGTATTGAGCATTAAATACAGAAATATCTAATTTGCATAATAATTCACACCCCTGAGTCAATACTTTGCAGAAGCACCTTTGGCTGTGATTACAGCTGAGATTCCTTCTGGGTAAGTCTCAGAAAGCTTTCCACACCTGGATTGTGCAACATTTGCCCCCAAAATTATTCAGGCACCATCGAATTTGTTGTTGATCATTGCTAGACAACACTTTGCAGGTCTTGAAATATATATGTTTAAGTAGATTTAAGTGAAATCTGCAACTCGGCCACTTTAGGTTATTGTCCTGCTGAAAGATGAATTAATCTCCCAGGATCTGGTGGAAAGCAGGTTTTCATCTAGGATTTTTCCTGTGTTTAGCTCTGTTCCGTTTCTTTTTTATCCTGAAAAACTCCCCAGTCCTTAATGATTACAAGTGCACCCATAACATGATGCAGCCACCACTATGCTCGAAAATATGATGAGTAGTTCTCAGTAATGTGTTGTATTGGATTCGCCCCAAACATAACACTTTGTATTCATGATAAAAAGTGAATTGCTTTGCCATATTTTTTGCAGCATTACTTCAGTGCCTTGTTGCAAACAACAGGATGCTTTTTATGGAATTGTTTTATTCTGTACAGACTTCTATTTCACTCTGTCAATTAGGTTAGTATTGTGGAGTAATTACATTGTTGTTGATCCATCCTCAACATTGAGGATTGAGGATGAGGCTCATCACCAACAAAACAAAACAAAAAAAAGAGCATCAATGCAAACACAGGAATGAAACTGAGGAAGTGACAGATATAGGGGGGGTAATCAATGACGTGATAGAGTCCAGGTGAGTCCGATGAAGCGCATAACAATGGTGACAGATGTTCGTAATGATGAGCAGCCCGTGCTGTGTGTTGATTTCTTTATTTAAATTTAAACCTTTATTTAACTAGGCAAGTCAGTTAAGAACAAATTCTTATTTACAATTGACGGCCTACCAGGGAACAGTGGGTTAACTGCCTTGTTCTACCAGATGTTTACCTTGTCAGCTCAATCCTTTATGTTACTGGCCAAATGCTTTAACCACTAGGCTTCCTGCCACTCCTTGATACACCATCCAAAGTGTAATTAATAACTTCAACCTGGTCAAAGGGATGTTCAATATCTGCTTTTTTAAACTAGTTTTGTACCCATTTTTTTATTGCTTTGAATTGGTTTTGTACCCTGTGATGGTCGGCTGTGACTGTTACACAGCCTGGGATCGAACCAGCTGCGCCACTCAGGAGGCTGTTTTAAAAGAAATATTTACCCATCTACCAATAGGTGCCCTTCTTTGTGAGGCATTGGAAAACCTTCCTGGTATTTTTTGTGGTTGAATTTGTGTTTGAAATGTACTACCACACTGAGGGGCCGTATCATATGTAGACTGGGTAGTTAAATATGTGTCTTATATCATATGTAGACTGGGTAATTGAATATGTGTGCTACATCATATCTTAGACTGGGTAATTGAATATGTGTGCTACATCATATCTTAGACTGGGTAATTGAATATGTGTGCTACATCATATCTTAGACTGGGTCATTGAATATGTGTGCTACATCATATCTTAGACTGGGTAATTGCATATGTGTGCTACATCATATCTTAGACTGTGTCATTGAATATGTGTGCTACATCATATCTTAGACTATGTCATTGAATATGTGTGCTACATCATATCTTAGACTGGGTAATTGAATATGTGTGCTACATCATATCTTAGACTGGGTAATTGAATATGTGTGCTACATCATATCTTAGACTGTGTCATTGAATATGTGTGCTACATCATATCTTAGACTGGGTAATTGAATATGTGTGCTACATCATCTTAGACTGGGTAATTGAATATGTGTGCTACATCATCTTAGACTGGGTAATTGAATATGTGTGCTACATCATATCTTAGACTGTGTCATAACTCTCCTGTGATGATCTGTAGGATCAGGATACAGTGGCGCCTCTCTACAGACCCAAAATGTATTACATACCTAAATGAAAGATAAAGATCTTTACCATTACAAATGTAGACATAGAGGACAGAGAAAAGCCAAACCTCAATTTAATTTGGGATGCTTTTAAAGGAGTACATTAGAGGAAGGATAATCTCACACTCGGCAAAAGTTACATCTGAGATAGAAATCTCTCTCTGCGTTGTCGGTCCGTAACTTAGCATTCCACTGTTTGTCTACACCTCTTGTTTACGAAGCATGTTACAGATCAAAATACGATTTAGTTTGACTTATATTATTGGAAGCATCATAAATGGAACTCTATTCCCTTTACAGTGCCCCGGTCAAATATGGATCTACTCAAAGTAGTGCACTATGTAGGGAATAGGTTGCCATTCGGCAGTCCATTGGCTCTGGTGGAATAGCTAAGTTGCTCTTCTTCTGACTGACTCTTGGATTTCATCTCATATGAATCTTGTTCAAACGGATCAATACCCTGTAAAGGAAAATTGGCTCTTGGTTTAATCACCCTGAATTCAGCTAGTTGCTTAAAACCTCATTATGCTGCTTCTGCATGTTGTTTGTTTTAATATAAGGGGAGATGGACCAAATGGCACCCTATTCCCTATGTAGTGCATTGCTTTTGGCCAGGACCCATTGGGAATAGAGTGCCATTTGGAACACATGTCAGAGCGAACCACAGCCTCTCAGCTGGCCCTCCCTTCACAGCCTCTCAGCTGGCCCCCCTTCACAGCCTCTCAGCTGGCCCCCCTTCACAGCCTCTCAGCTGGCCCTCCCTTCAGCTGCCTCCCTCAGCTGGCCCCCTTCTCTCAGCCTCTCAGCTGGCCCTCCCTTCACAGCCTCTCAGCTGGCCCTCCCTTCACAGCCTCTCAGCTGGCCCTCCCTTCACAGCCTCTCAGCTGGCCCTCCCTTCACAGCCTCTCAGCTGGCCCCCCTTCACAGCCTCTCAGCTGGCCCTCCCTTCACAGCCTCTCAGCTGGCCCTCCCTTCACAGCCTCTCAGCTGGCCTCCCTTCACAGCCTCTCAGCTGGCCCCCCTTCACAGCCTCTCAGCTGGCCCTCCCTTCTCAGCCTCTCAGCTGGCCCTCCAGCCTTCAGCTGGCCCCCTTCAGCCTCTCAGCTGGCCCCCCTTCAGCTGGCCCTCCCTTCACAGCCTCTCAGCTGGCCCCCTTCTCAGCCTCTCAGCTGGCCCTCCCTTCTCCTCTCAGCCCCTCCTCAGCCTGGCCCCCTTTCACTTCACAGCCTCTCAGCTGGCCCTCCCTTCACAGCCTCTCAGCTGGCCCCCTTTCACTTCACAGCCTCTCAGCTGGCCCCCCTTCACAGCCTCTCAGCTGGCCCTCCCTTCTCAGCCTCTCAGCTGGCCCCCCTTCTCAGCCTCTCAGCTGGCCCTGCCTCAGCTCTCAGCCTCTCAGCTGGCCCTCCCTTCTCAGCCTCTCAGCTGGCCCTCCCTTCTCAGCCTCTCAGCTGGCCCTCCCTTCTCAGCCTCTCAGCTGGCCCTCCCTTCTCAGCCTCTCAGCTGGCCCTCCCTTCTCAGCCTCTCAGCTGGCCCTCCCTTCTCAGCCTCTCAGCTGGCCCCCCTCCCTTCAGCAGCATCTCAGCTGGCCCCCCTTCACAGCCTCTCAGCTGGCCCGCCCCTTCACAGCCTCTCAGCTGGCCCCCTTCACAGCATCTCAGCTGGCCCCCCCTTCACAGTCTCTCAGCTGGCCTCTCCCTTCACAGCTTCTCAGCTGGCCCTCCCTTCACAGCATCTCAGCTGCCCCCCTTCACAGCATCTCAGCTGGCCCTCCCTTCTCAGCCTCTCAGCTGGCCCTCCCTTCACAGCCTCTCAGCTGGCCCTCCCTTCTCAGCCTCTCAGCTGGCCCTCCCTTCTCAGCCTCTCAGCTGGCCCTCCCTTCACAGCATTTCAGCTGGCCCTCCCTTCATAGTCTCTCAGCTGACCCTCCCTTCACAGCATCTTGAAGTATAAATTCTCCTGTTGTTTGATCTAAGATAAATATGAACAATTATTACAGGGAGAATCTGCTTTAACAATGTTTCCCTGAATTCCTCACACATCTAGAAACCAGTCAAAATATCAAATACATGAATGCAACAAGTTGGTCCCTTCATCTCCTGTATCTGATGGGTAAAGAGGGTTGGTCCCTTCATCTCCTGTATCTGATGGGTAAAGAGGGTTGGTCCCTTCATCTCCTGTATCTGATGGGTAAAGAGGGTTGGTCCCTTCATCTCCTGTATCTGATGGGTAACCTCTCAGGGCCCTTGGTCCCTTCATCTCCTGTATCTGATGGGTAACTCCTGTTTGGGTTGGTCCTTTAACTTCATCTCCTGTATCTGATGGGTAAAATACATGAGGGTTGGTCCCTTCATCTCCTGTATCTGATGGGTAAAGAGGGTTGGTCCCTTCATCTCCTGTATCTGATGGGTAACGAGGGTTGGTCCCTTCATCTCCTGTATCTGATGGGTAAAGAGGGTTGGTCCCTTCATCTCCTGTATCTGATGGGTAACAAGGTTGGTCCCTTCATCTCCTGTATCTGATGGGTAAAGAGGGTTGGTCCCTTCATCTCCTGTATCTGATGGGTAAAGAGGGTTGGTCCCTTCATCTCCTGTATCTGATGGGTAACGAGGGTTGGTCCCTTCATCTCCTGTATCTGATGGGTAAAGAGGTCTGGACATGAAGATATATAAAGCAAACACTCTATTGGTATAGAAATGTCTGTCTGTCTGTCTGTCCGTCCGTCTGTCCTCCGTCAAATCAAAAGAAATCAGCCAAGACCTCAGAAAAAACATTGTATAAGTCTGGTTCATCCTTGGAAGCAATTTCCAAACACCTGAAGGTACCATGTTCATCTGTACACACAATAGTACGCAAGTATAAACACCATGGGACAACACAGCTGTCTACCGCTCAGAAAGGAGACACATTCTGTCTCCTAGAGATGATCGTACTTTGGTGTGAAAAGTGCAAATCAATCCCAAAACAACAGCAAAGGACCTTGAGAAGATGCCGGAGGAAACTGGGACAAGAGTATCTATATCCACAGTAAAACGAGTCCTATATCGACGTAACCTGAAAGGCCGCTCAGCAAGGAAGAAGCCACTGCTCCAAGACCGCAATAAAAAATGCCAGACTACGGTTTGCAACTGCACATGGGGACAAAGATCTTACTTTTTGGAGAAATTTCCTCTGGTCTGATGAAACAAAAGTATAACTATAACATCATGTTTGGAGGAAAAAGGGGGAGGCTTTCAAGGCAAAGAACACCATCCCAACTGTGAAGCACGGGGATGGCCGTATCATGTTGTGGGGTTGCTTTGCTGCAGGATGGACTGGTGCACTTCACAAAATAAATGGCATCATTAGGAACTAAAAGTATGTGGATTTATTGATGCAACATCTCAAGACATCAGTCAGGAAGTTAAAACTTGGTCGAAAATGGGTCTTCCAAATGGACAATGACCCCAAGCATACTTCCGCCAAGCATACTTGTGGCAAAATGGCTTAAGGACAACAAAGTCAGGATATTGGAGTGGCCATCACAAAGCCCTGACCTCAATCCCATTGAAAATTTGTGGGCAGAACTGAAAAAGCCTGAGTGAGCAAGGTGGCCTACCTGACTCAGTTACACCAGCTCTGTCAGGAGGAATGGGCCAAATGTTACCCAACTTATTGTGGAAAGCTAGTGGAAGGCTACCTGAAACATTTCACCCAAGTTAAACAATTTTAAGGCAATGCTACCAAATACTAATTGAGTGTATGTAAACTTCTCACCCACTGGGTATGGGACGAAAAAATAAAAGCTGAAATAAATCATTCTCTCCACTATTATTCTGACATTTCACATTCTTAAAATAATGTGGTGATCCTAACTGACCTAAGACAGGGAATTTTTATTAAATGTCAGTAGTTTTGAAAAACTGAGTCTGAATGTACTTAGCTGAGGTATATGTAAACTTCCAACGTCAACTGTATATTTTAAAAAAAAACTGTAGTGTTGTAGAGATGTCTGTCTGTCTGTCCGTCCGTCCGTCCGTCCGTGTGGACCTAGCAGGAGGCTCTTTATCAGTCCCTTAGAGATAACTCATCCCTCAATATGTATACCAGCTCCACAGCATCTCTCTGTATATCAACTATATGCATCTTATATATCAAATATACATTCCGTTTCTATTCCAGCAGGAACTGATGATCAGTAATCCTCTGCCTGATTTCAGCATGCAGGCTCACACTCCTTTACAACAAACTCATCTCAGAAGATAAGCATGTAGGTAGAAGAAGAAACCCGGTTGGATTGTGATGACGTCTCTGAAATGCAGCGGAGCGGCATCTCTGCTTAGGAATTACTCTGAGAAACGGAGAAACGGCCGACCAGGCAAAAAATATACAAACATAAAAGACGTCTATTTAAATCCCCGACTTGGTCCCTATTGACACCCTGTTCCCTATAGTCCACTACTTTGAACCAGAACCCTGTGGTAGTGCACTACATAGGGAGAAGGGTTTCATTTGGGAAACACTCATGACTGCTGCTCTAGTGTTATCAGGACAGTCACAACATCTCTTTGACATTTGTGTTCCAAATTGCAGCCTAGCATTCACTACATTGTGAATGGGGTGCCAATTAGGACACGGTCCTGGACTCAACATAATCCGCACTACAGGAAATATTACCGTCTTCATACATCCCTTTATTTTCTGGACCCATTCATTGACTATATTATATAGAAACACATTTGGCAGCAGATTGATTGAGCCGATATCCGTTATTCAGTATTCAGTTCTACATTTTATTTTCAGGCCAAAAACCTCTAAACTGTTATGTCAATTGAGCTGATTCATTTTGAAAAGCTTCAAGCAGCAGAACATTAAATATTAATGTGTCAAAGAGAATGTGATTAGCAGTCAACTTTCTCATTATAATACATATACATATACATATACATGCTACTGGCCCGAGGGTTGACGAAAAATAATACAAAAATGTATTTAGGCCACCCCTTTTTGAATATTCATGATTTGCATAATTCTCCCTTTTTGTCTTGTTAAGTTTAGTTTCAGACTCAATAAACTTCAGGTTTTGATTAAAAAAGTTATTGTTTTTACAGCTCAGTGAAAAACCAATGAGTCAGCGTAAAAAAAAATTACATTTAGAAAAATGAAAAAGATGATCCAACGAGAAACCAATGAGCGCTCAGTCTGAAGGATATGTTAATTTAGTGTGTTACAAAAAGCTAAAGAAACACCACACACACACACGTCACACAACACACACACCCGACACAGGGGACACATTCAGTCATGAGGACATGTCATGTACCTTAGAGTGTGTTATAGTGCCTTGCAAAAGTAGTCATCTCCCTTCGCATTTTTCCTATTTTGTTGCATTACAACCTGTAATTTAAAATGATTTTTTATCTGGATTTCATGTAATGGATTTGCAC
The DNA here is from genome assembly GCF_021184085.1 of Oncorhynchus gorbuscha. NCBI lineage: Eukaryota > Metazoa > Chordata > Actinopteri > Salmoniformes > Salmonidae > Oncorhynchus > Oncorhynchus gorbuscha. The sequence continues at coordinate 97,370,832 of NC_060188.1, forward strand.
AGAAGAGTCCAAATTGGTTGAAGTGAAATGAAGAAATTAGTTTTCAAAAAATTATACAAAGAATAAAAGTAAAAGTGGTGTATTCAGAAGAATCAGATGAATCAATCTGGCACAAACCCAACACCTCTCCTCACCCCGAGGACACCATCCCCACAGTGAAGCATGGTCTTAACTGACTTGCCTAGTTAAATAAAGGTACAATAAAATAAAAAATGCTGTGGGGATGTTGTTTCATTGGCAGGGAAACTGGTAAGAATACAGGGAAATTCTTGAGAGAAACTTGTTTCAATCTTCCAGAGTCTTGAGACTGGGACGAAGGTTCACCTCCGGCAGGACAATGACGCTAAGCATACTGATAAAGCAACACTCGAGTGGTTTAAAGGAGAAACATTAAATGTCTTGGATTGGCCTAATCAAAGCACACACCTCAATCCAATTGAGAATCTGTGGTATGACTTAAAGATCATTGTACTACACCGGAACCCATCCAACTTAAAGGACCTGGAGCAGTTTTGCCTTGAAGAATGGGCAAAAATCCCAGTGGCTAGATGTGCCAAGCTTATAGCGACATACCCCAAGAGACTTGAAGCTGTAATTGCTGCAAAAGGTGGCTTTACAACGTATTGACTTTGGTGGGGGGTGGTTATGGATGCTTAAGTTTAGGTTGTAGACTGTTTCGTAAGCCACTGTAGCTACATATCACTGTAGTAGGCTGTAGACTGTTTCGTAAGCCACTGTAGCTACATATCACTGTAGTAGGCTGTAGACTGTTTCGTAAGCCACTGTAGCTACATATCACTGTAGTAGGCTGTAGACTGTTTCGTAAGCCACTGTAGCTACATATCACTGTAGTAGGCTGTAGACTGTTTCGTAAGCCTCTGTAGCTACATATCACTGTAGTAGGCTGTAGACTGTTTCGTAAGCCACTGTAGCTACATATCACTGTAGTAGGCTGTAGACTGTTTCGTAAGCCACTGTAGCTACATATCACTGTAGTAGGCTGTAGACTGTTTCGTAAGCCACTGTAGCTACATATCACTGTAGTAGGTTGTAGACTGTTTCGTAAGCCACTGTAGCTACATATCACTGTAGTAGGTTGTAGACTGTTTCGTAAGCCACTGTAGCTACATATCACTGTAGTAGGCTGTAGACTGTTTCGTAAGCCACTGTAGCTACATATCACTGTAGTAGGCTGTAGACTGTTTCGTAAGCCACTGTAGCTACATATCACTGTAGTAGGTTGTAGACTGTTTCGTAAGCCACTGTAGCTACATATCACTGTAGTAGGCTGTAGACTGTTTCGTAAGCCACTGTAGCTACATATCACTGTAGTAGGCTGTAGACTGTTTCGTAAGCCACTGTAGCTACATATCACTGTAGTAGGCTGTAGACTGTTTCGTAAGCCACTGTAGCTACATATCACTGTAGTAGGTTGTAGACTGTTTCGTAAGCCTCTGTAGCTACATATCACTGTAGTAGGTTGTAGACTGTTTCGTAAGCCACTGTAGCTACATATCACTGTAGTAGGCTGTAGACTGTTTCGTAAGCCTCTGTAGCTACATATCACTGTAGTAGGCTGTAGACTGTTTCGTAAGCCACTGTAGCTACATATCACTGTAGTAGGCTGTAGACTGTTTCGTAAGCCTCTGTAGCTACATATCACTGTAGTAGGCTGTAGACTGTTTCGTAAACCACTGCATATGATCTGTCAGGACAGCATCATGTATGTTACCCACTAATGCTACCCTATTCCCTGTATAGTGCACAACCTTTGATCAGGTGGTGAGTCCCAAATGACCCCCTATGAGTCCTGGTAAATAGTAGAACACTAAGAAGGGAAAGGGGTTTGTTACGTAGGCAAGTGTTATCGACAAACTATTGTTAGAACAGCTGAGCTTTAATCCCTGTCTTTTCTCCAGCGGTCTAATGAGAGATTTCCCTAGGGGTACTTGGGAAGTACAATTAAGAAATTTCCTCCGGGCCTTTGGGAACATTATGTCTTGGGAATGACCCTTGAGAACGTCAGGATAACTTGTACTTCTTAGAGAAGGTGACTTAGGCTGTTTCCCTAAATAGTCCACTGCTTTAGACCAGGGCCACAGGAAAACATTATATTACATGACATTATTATAATATTAAATCTTTATTTTTACATTATAAAGGTTTATAAAGTGCCATTAATAAATATCTTAAATAGCTGACTTACTGTCGTGTGTTATTTTGATTTCAGATTTTATTTCTTGTTTGTTTTTGTTCTAACTTGATGTTTGTAGTTATTGATTACTGCATTACACTGTTATTGATTACTGCATTACACTGTTATTGATTACTGCATTACACTGTTATTGATTACTGCATTACACTGTTATTGATTACTGCATTACACTGTTATTGATTACTGCATTACACTGTTATTGATTACTGCACTGTTATTGATTACTGCACTGTTATTGATTACTGCACTGTTATTGATTACTGCACTGTTATTGATTACTGCATTACACTGTTATTGATAACTGCACTGTTATTGATTACTGCACTGTTATTGATTACTGCACTGTTATTGATTACTGCATTACACTGTTATTGATTACTGCATTACACTGTTATTGATTACTGCATTACACTGTTATTGATTACTGCATTACACTGTTATTGATTACTGCATTACACTGTTATTGATTACTGCACTGTTATTGATTACTGCATTACACTGTTATTGATTACTGCATTACACTGTTATTGATTACTGCATTACACTGTTATTGATTACTACAAAACACTGTTATTGATTACTGCATTACACTGTTATTGATTACTGCATTACACTGTTATTGATTACTGCATTACACTGTTATTGATTACTGCATTACACTGTTATTGATTACTGCATTACACTGTTATTGATTACTGCATTACACTGTTATTGATTACTGCATTACACTGTTATTGATTACTGCATTACACTGTTATTGATTACTGCATTACACTGTTATTGATTACTGCACTGTTATTGATTACTGCACTGTTATTGATTACTGCACTGTTATTGATTACTGCATTGCACTGTTATTGATTACTGCATTGCACTGTTATTGATTACTGCATTGCACTGTTATTGATTACTGCATTACACTGTTATTGATTACTGCATTACAATGTTATTGATTACTGCATTACACTGTTATTGATTACTGCACTGTTATTGATTACTGCACTGTTATTGATTACTGCACTGTTATTGATTACTGCACTGTTATTGATTACTGCATTACACTGTTATTGATTACTGCACTGTTATTGATTACTGCACTGTTATTGATTACTGCACTGTTATTGATTACTGCACTGTTATTGATTACTGCATTGCACTGTTACTGATTACTTGATTACTGCACTGTTATTGATTACTGCATTGCACTGTTATTGATTACTGCATTGCACTGTTATTGATTACTGCATTACACTGTTATTGATTACTGCATTACACTGTTATTGATTACTGCACTGTTATTGATTACTGCACTGTTATTGATTACTGCACTGTTATTGATTACTGCACTGTTATTGATTACTGCACTGTTATTGATTACTGCACTGTTATTGATTACTGCATTACACTGTTATTGATTACTGCATTACACTGTTATTGATTACTGCACTGTTATTGATTACTGCACTGTTATTGATTACTGCACTGTTATTGATTACTGCACTGTTATTGATTACTGCATTACACTGTTATTGATTACTGCATTACACTGTTATTGATTACTGCACTGTTATTGATTACTGCACTGTTATTGATTACTGCATTACACTGTTATTGATTACTGCACTGTTATTGATTACTGCATTACACTGTTATTGATTACTGCACTGTTATTGATTACTGCATTACACTGTTATTGATTACTACAAAACACTGTTATTGATTACTGCATTACACTGTTATTGATTACTGCATTACACTGTTATTGATTACTGCATTACACTGTTATTGATTACTGCACTGTTATTGATTACTGCACTGTTATTGATTACTGCACTGTTATTGATTACTGCATTGCACTGTTATTGATTACTGCATTACACTGTTATTGATTACTGCATTGTTATTGATTACTGCACTGTTATTGATTACTGCACTGTTATTGATTACTGCATTACACTGTTATTGATTACTACATTACACTGTTATTGATTACTGCATTACACTGTTATTGATTACTGCATTACACTGTTATTGATTACTGCACTGTTATTGATTACTGCACTGTTATTGATTACTGCACTGTTATTGATTACTGCACTGTTATTGATTACTGCACTGTTATTGATTACTGCACTGTTATTGATTACTGCATTACACTGTTATTGATTACTGCATTACACTGTTATTGATTACTGCATTACACTGTTATTGATTACTGCATTACACTGTTATTGATTACTGCATTACACTGTTATTGATTACTGCATTACACTGTTATTGATTACTGCATTGCACTGTTATTGATTACTGCATTGCACTGTTATTGATTACTGCATTGCACTGTTATTGATTACTGCATTACACTGTTATTGATTACTGCATTGTTATTGATTACTGCCTTGTTATTGATTACTGCCTTGTTATTGATTACTGCATTACACTGTTATTGATTACTGCATTACACTGTTATTGATTACTGCATTACACTGTTATTGAATACTGCATTGGTTTAGAGCTGTACTTGTGCACATTATATTAAAATGTACAACTTAAATATCTCTAACAGTGCCCCCGACCTCTGTTATATTCCCTATAACCTTGTACGCATATCAACACAATCAGCGTTTTAACCTTGGGAAGGCTGTGTAGGGTACGCATATCAACACAATCAGCGTTTTAACCTTGGGAAGGCTGTGTAGGGTACGCATATCAACACAATCAGCGTTTTAACCTTGGGAAGGCTGTGTAGGGTACGCATATCAACACAATCAGCGTTTTAACCTTGGGAAGGCTGTGTAGGGTACGCATATCAACACAATCAGCGTTTTAACCTTGGGAAGGCTGTGTAGGGTACGCATATCAACACAATCAGCGTTTTAACCTTGGGAAGGCTGTGTAGGGTACGCATATCAACACAATCAGCGTTTTAACCTTGGGAAGGCTGTGTAGGGTACGCATATCAACACAATCAGCGTTTTAACCTTGGGAAGGCTGTGTAGGGTACGCATATCAACACAATCAGCGTTTTAACCTTGGGAAGGCTGTGTAGGGTACGCATATCAACACAATCAGCGTTTTAACCTTGGGAAGGCTGTGTAGGGTACGCATATCAACACAATCAGCGTTTTAACCTTGGGAAGGCTGTGTAGGGTACGCCACACTGACTATTCAATCTACTGGTTGACTGAATAGAGTGGGATTTAATGCACATCATCTTTGAAATGTATTCATTTCCTTTCTTGGAGAATAATTTGTGTTACATTTATCTGTTTGCTCACTTGGTCTGTCTGTGTCTCCCTGTCTAATCTTTATCTAGTCAAATCAATTACATTACAGATCTCAAACAGTGGCAACAGTGCGTGACAAAGTAGGATTAAAATTAATTTAATTGTGATGTTTTTTTGGTCATTGATCTACACACAATAAAAAGTCATATCAAAGTGGAAGAAGAATTCAATATTTGTTTTTGATTCATGAAAAATATAACACTAATTTACCTTGATTAGAGACGTACGCACTCCCCTGAGTAAATTCATATAGGAAACATCTTTGGCAGTGATTATTACAGCTGTGATTTATGAGTAAGTCTCTAAGTGCTTTGCACAACTGGATTGTGCAATATATGCCCATTATTATTTTTTTAATTCTGTAACTTGGCTTCACAGAAACATTCACTCTCTTCTTGGCAACTCCGTTGTTGATTTGGCCTTATGTTTTAGGTTCTTGTAATGCTGAAAGGTGAATTAATCTCCCAGCGTCTGGTGTTAAACAGACTGAACCAGGTTTTCCTGTGCTTATCTGTATAATGCTTATTTCTATCCTGAAAAACTCCCCAGTCTGTGACGATGGCAAGCATACCCATAACATTATGCAGCCACATCCATGCTTGAAAATATGCAGAGTGGTATAAAGTGATGTGTTGTGATGGCTTTGTTTCAAACACTTTGCATTCAGAACAAAACTGGAATTCATTTTCCACATTTCTTGCAGTATTACTTCAGTATTGCTTTAGTGCATTGTGGCAAACAGGGTGCCTGTTTTGGAATATTTGTATTCTGTACAGGCTTCCTTCTTGTCACTCTTTCATTTATACAGAAACAATATATAAATGCAACATGCAAAGTGTTTGTTCCATGTTTCATGAGCTGAAATAAAAGATCAAAGAATTTGAAACGTATTTCTCGCAAATGTTGTGCACAAATTTGTTTACATCCCTGCAAGTGAGCATTTCTCTGTTGCCAAGATAATCTATCTACCTGACAGGTGTGGCATATCAAGAAGCTGAACTAACAGCAGGACGTTTACACAGGTACAACTTGTCACACAACTCAATACCACTAATGTCTCATGTTTTGAGGGAGTGTGAAATTGGCTTGTTAACTGCAGGAATGTCCAGCAGATCTGTTGTCAGATAATTGAATGTTCATTTCTCTACCATAAGCTGCCTCCAACGTCATTTAGAGAATTTGGCAATAGTTCCTAACAGCCTCACAACCTCCAACCACGTGTAGATATGCCAACCCAGGACCTCCACATCTTGCTTCTTCACCTGAGGGATCATCTGAGACCAGCCAGCTGGACCGCTGATGATACCGACAAGTATTTCTGTCTGTTACAAAGCCCCTTTGATGGGAGAAATTGATTCTGATTGGCTGGGCCTAGCTCCCTAGTGAATAGACATTGCTCCTAATTGAGTAGGCATATGCCTTCTCAGGCCCACCCATGCCTGGGCCCCTGCTCAGTTATGTGAAATGAATAGATTAGGGTCTAATACCTTTATTTCAACTGACTGATTTCCTCATATGAACTGTATCTCAGTAAAACCATTGAAATGATTGCATGTTGCGTTTCTATTTTTGTGTTTTACAATGTTGATGCAGCCTCAGTTTCCTCCTATCACAGCAATGTAACTGTTTTTACATTTTCTTTGCGAGGCACTGGAGAACCTCTCTGGTCTTTGTGGATGAATCTATGTTTGAAAATCACTGCTCGATTGAGGGACCTTACAGATAATTGTTTGTGTGGCGTACAGATATGAGGTAGTCATTCAAAAATGATGTTAAACACTATTATTGCACACAGAGTGAGTCCACGCAATTTTTTAGATAATTTGTTTAGCGCATTTTTACTCCTGAACTGATTTAACACTACCATAACAAAGGGGTTGACTACTTCTTGACTCAAGACATTTCTAAACATAATTTGACGGTATTGTGTGAAGATCAGTGACACAAAATCACAATTGAATCCATTTTAAATTCAGGCTGTAAGAAAACAAAATATGGATAAGTTGAGGGTGTGAAAACCTTCTGAAGGGGTATTCAGATCACTTAACTTTTTCCACAATTTGTTATATTACAGCCTTATTCTAAAATGTATTAAATCGTTTTTTCCCTCAATCTACACACCATAACGACAAATTAAAAACTTTAAAAGTTTAAAATTAAAAGTTTTTATAAATGTTTGCAAATTTAAAAAAATGTTTCTACGGAGATGTTTGATCGGGTTCAGGTCCAGGCTCTGGCTGGGCCACTCAAGGACATTCAGAGTCCCAAAGCAACTCCTGCATTGTCTTGGCTGTGTGCGTTCGGGACACTTAGGGACGTTCCTCTGTTGTAAGGTGAATCCTCACTCCAGTCTGAGGTCCTGAGTGCTCTGGAGCGGGTTTTCATCAAGGATCTCTCTGTACATTGCTTCGTTCATATTTTCCTTGATCCTGACTAGTCTCCCAGTCGCTGTAGCTGAAAAATATCCCCACAGCATGATGTTGCCACCAGCTAGCACCACCCTGTTTCACCATAGGAATAGTATTGGCCAACACTTTGTATTCAGGCCAAACACTTTAACTTGGTTTCATCAGAACTTCTAATCTTGTCCTTTAGGTGACTTTTGGCAATCTCCAAATTGGCTGCCATGTACCTTTTACTGAGATGTGGATTCTGTCTGGCCACTCTTCCATTAAGGCCTGATTGGTGGAGTGCTGCAGAAATGGATGTACTTCTGGAAGGTTCTCCCATCACTACAGAGGAACTCTAGAACTCTGCCAGAACTGTGGATGTCTGTCAGAGTGACCATCGGGTTCTTGGACACCTCCCTGACCAAGGCCCTTCTCCCCTGATTGCTCAGTTTGTCAGGGCAGCCAGCTCTAGGAAGAGTCTTGGTGGATCCAAACTTCTTCCAGTTAAGAATGATGGAGGTGACTGTGTTCTTGTGGACCTTCAAAGCTGTTTTGGTACCCTTCCACAGATCTATGCCTCAACACAATCCTGTCTCTGAGCTCTAGGGACAATTCCTTTGACCTTTTGGCTTGATTTTTTCTTTGACATGCATTGTCAACTGTTGGGCCTTATATAGACATGTGTGTGCCTTTTCAAATCATGTCCCATGAATTTAATTTTCTACAAGTGGACTCCAATTAGGTTGCAGAAACATCTCAAGGATGATCAATGGAAACAGGATGCACTTGAGCTCAATTTAGAGTCTGATAGCAAAGGCTGATGGCCTGTTAGTAGAAGCTGTTCAACAGTCTTATGATTTGGTAATAGAAGCTGTTCAACAGTCTGATGGTGATAGAAGCTGTTTAACAGTCTGATGTTGATAGAAGCTGTTTAACAGTCTGATGTTGATAGAAGCTGTTCAACAGTCTGACGGTAATAGAAGCTGTTCAACAGTCAAATCAAATCAAACCAAATCAAATGAATTTATATAGCCCTTCGTACATCAGCTGATATCTCAAAGAGCTGTACAGAAACCCAGCCTAAAACCCCAAACAGCAAGCAATGCAGGTGTAGAAGCACGGTGGCTGGGAAAAACTCCCTAGAAAGGCCAAAACCTAGGAAGAAACCTAGAGAGGAACTAGGCTATGTGGGGTGGCCAGTCCTCTTCTGGCTGTACCGGGTGGAGATTATAACAGAACATGGCCAAGATGTTCAAATGTTCATAAATGACCAGCATGGTCAAAATAATAATAAGGTAGAACAGTTGAAACTGGAGCAGCAGCACGGTCAGGTGGACTGGGGACAGCAAGGAGTCATCATGTCAGGTAGTCCTGGGTCATGGTCCTAGGGCTCAGGTCCTCCGAGAGAGAGAAAGAAAGAGAGAATTAGAGAGAGCATATGTGGGGTGGCCAGTCCTCTACTGTCTGTGCCGGGTGGAGATTATAACAGAACATGGCCAAGATGTTCAAATGTTCATAAATGACCAGCATGGTCGAATAATAATAAGGCAGAACAGTTGAAACTGGAGCAGCAGCACGGCCAGGTGGACTGGGGACAGCAAGCAGTCATCATATCAGGTAGTCCTGGGGCATGGTCCTAGGGCGCACGTCCTCCGAGAGAGAGAAAGAAAGAGAGAAGGAGAGAATTAGAGAACGCACACTTCGATTCACACAGGACACCGAATAGGACAGGAGAAGTATTCCAGATATAACAAACTGACCCTAGCCCCCCGACACAAAACTACTGCAGCATAAATACTGGAGGCTGAGACAGGAGGGGTCAGGAGACACTGTGGCACCATCCGAGGACACCCCCGGAAAGGGCCAAACAGGAAGGATATAACCCCACCCACTTTGCCAAAGCACAGCCCCCACACCACTAGAGGGATATCTTCAACCACCAACTTACGATCCTGAGACAGGGCTGAGTATAGCCCACAAAGATCTCCGCCATGGCACAACCCAAGGGGGGGCGCCAACCCAGACAGGATGACCACATCAGTGAATCAACCCACTCAGGTGACACACCCCCATCAGTCTGATGGTAATAGAAGCTGTTCAACAGTCTGATGGTCTGGTAATAGAAGCTGTTCAACAGTCTGATGGTAATAGAAGCTGTTCAACAGTCTGATGGTCTTGGCTTGGCGGCAGATGTACTGTCAGACGGTAGCAGAGTGGACAGTGTGGCTCGGTTGACTGTGGTCCTCTATGATCTTCTTGGCCTTCCTTTGACATCGAGTGCAGTAGATGTCCTGGAGGGCAGCCAGGATACCCCCGGTGATGCGTTGAGCTGAGAGTCATGAGGTTGAGGGCGGTACAGTTGCCACACAAGTCAGAAATAGCAATATAATAATATAATTCATGCCTTATATTTGAAGATCTTCTGTTGGCACTCCAAAAGGTCCCAGCTACATTACAAATGGTCCTTTTGTTCAATAAAGTCATTTTTCATATCCATAAAAACTCAATTTAGCTGGCGAGTATCGGTCAATAATCCACTCATTTACCTCATTCAAAATGCATTCAAAATGCATCCCAAACATTACCAATAAACTTATCCTAACAAGTCAATCAAATCAAATCAAATTTTAATTGTCACATACACATGGTTAGCAGATGTTAATGCGAGTATTGCGAAATGCTTGTGTTCTAGTTCCGACAATGCAGTAATAACCAACGAGTAATCTAACCTAACAATTCCACAACTACTACCTTATACACACAAGTGTAAAGGGATAAAGAACATGTACATAAAGATATATGCATGAGTGATGGTACAGAGCGACATAGGCAAGATGCAGTAGATGGTATAGAGTACAGTATATAGAAATCAGATGAGTAATGTAGGGTATATAAACATAGTGGCATAGTTTAAAATGGCTAGTGATACATGTATTACATAAAGATGGCAAGATGCAGTAGATGATATAGAGTTCAGTATACACATACACATATGAGATAAGTAATGTAGGGTATGTAAACATTATATTAACTTCTTCGCTATATAGGGGACGCTCTTTTAATTTTTGGATTAAAAAAAAAACGTTCCCGTTTTAAACAAGATATTTTGTCACGAAAAGATGCTCGACTATGCATATTATTGACAGCTTTGGAAAGAAAACACTCAGACGTTTCCAAAACTGCAAAGATATTATCTGTGAGTGCCACAGAACTGATGCTACAGGTGAAACGAAGATGAAATTTCAAACAGGAAATGCCCCAGATTTTGAAGGCGCTGTGTTCCAATGTCTCCTTATATGGCTGTGAATGCGCAAGGAATGAGCTTACACTTTCTGTCGTTTCCCCAAGTTGTCTGCCGCATTGTGACATATTTGTAGGCATATCATTGGAAGATTGACCAAAAGAGACTACATTGTGCCCGCTTGGTGTCCTCCGTCGAAATTATTGCGTAATCTCCAGCTGCATGTATTTTTCCATTTGCTTCAGAGGAGAAACCCAACTGCCACGAATGATTTATCATCGAATAGATATGTGAAAACACCTTGAGGATTGATTCTAAACAACGTTTGCCATGTTTCTGTCGATATTATGGAGTTCATTTGGAAAAAAGTTTGGCGTTGAAATGACTGAATTTTCGGGGGGTTTTCTTAGCCAAACGTGATGAACAAAACGGAGCGATTTCTCCGACACAAATAATATTTTTGGAAAAACTGAACATTTGCTATCTAACTGAGAGTCTCCTCATTGAAAACATCCGAAGTTCTTCAAAGGTCAATGATTTTATTTTAATGCTTTTCTTGTTTTTGTGAAAATGTTACCTGCTGAATGATAGGCTTAATACTATGCTAGCTATCAATACTCTTACACAAATGCTTGTGTAGCTATGGTTGAAAAGCATATTTTGAAAATCTGATATGACAGTGTTGTTAACAAAAGGCTAAGCTTGTGAGTGAATATATTTATTTCATTTCATTTGCGATTTTCATGAATAGTTAACGTTGCGTTATGGTAGACATTATTGTAACAGTTTTAGAAACTTTAGAGTGTTTTCTATCCAGATCTACCAATTATATGCATTTCCCAGCTTCTGGGCCTGAGTAGCAGGCAGTTTACTTTGGGAATACTTTTCATCTGGATGTCAAAATACCGCCCCCCTATCCCAAAGCATTAAAGTCTGTGGCTACAATGACTGCGGCCTCAGGATAGGCTGTTCCAATTTCTTCAACATCCAGTGTAATTCCTTGAGTGCCATTGTGGTGTTGGCTTGTGGGAGGATGTACACAGCCATGAAATAAACAGCTGTGAATTATCTCGGGAGATAACGGGGTCGGCATTTGATTAGTGAGACATCATGATGTACATTGAGGTGTCTCTCGTATCTCTCTGGTAGGAGATCTGATGTAGTGTATTATTATTAGTAGCACATTAGCAAGTAATATACTAGGAAGTGGAGGGTGGTTTGCCCTTTTCCTTAATTGAAAAGGGAACGCCAGCTCACTCCACCTCCTACAGGTGGCGTCTTTTTGGAAAAAGGGCTCTAGTGATGAATGGAACTGCGCCGGGTCGTCCAGACAAAGTCAAATTTGTATTGAGTAAAATCTGATGTCCAGAAGTGTTTGTCGGTCGTAGTGAATATAGTAAAACTATACTGTTGTTGTTCTTTCTCTCTCTTTGAGTCAACTACTCACCACTTTTTATGCACCGCAGTGCTAACTGGCTGTTACGTATGCTTTAAGTACTAGATTCATTCTCTGATCCTTTGATTGGGTGGACAACATGCTGCAAGTGCTCTGATAGGCTGGAGGATGTCCTCCGGAAGTTGTCAAAATTACTGTTTAAGTCTATGGAAGAGGGTGAGAACCATGAGCCTCCTAGGTTTTGTATTGAAGTCATGTACACAGAGGAGGACGGAAGCTAGGTGTCCTCCGGCTACACCATGGTGCTACCCTGTTGATGCTACTGTAGACCTTCATTGCAAAACAGTGGGTTTTAACCTCTTACAGCCACTGAGACGCTAGCGTCTCTCCTAGCCAATAGCCTGGGGAAATGCGTAGCGCCAAATTCAAATAGTACTCGCTATGTAGCTCAGTTGGTAGAGCATGGCGCTTGTAACGCCAGGGTAGTGGGTTCGATTCCCGGGACCACCCATACGTAGAATGTATGCACACATGACTGTAAGTCGCTTTGGATAAAAGCGTCTGCTAAATGGCATATATTATATATTATAAAACTCAAACTTTCATTAAATCACACATGCAGGGTACTCAATTAAAGCTACACTCGTTGTGAATCCAACCAACATGTCAGATTTTTAAAATGCTTTTCGGCGAAAGCATGAGAAGCAATTATCTCATAGCATGCACCCCCCTGAAATACCTGAACGAGACGTAAACAAAATAATTAGTGTAGCCGGCGCAACACAAAACGCAGAAATAAAATATAAAACATGCATTACCTTTGACGAGCTTCTTTGTTGGCACTCCAATATGTCCCATAAACATCACAATTGGTCCTTTTTTTGGATTAATTCCGTCCATCCCAAAATGTCCATTTATAAAGCCCGTCTGATCCAGAAAAAAAAGCTTTCCAAAACGCAACGTCATTACAAAAAATTTAACAAGTTGCCTATAAACTTTGCCAAAATACTTCAAACTACTTTTGTAATCCAACTTTAGCTATTTGTAAACGTTAATAATCAATCAAATTGATGACGGGGTGTTACGTTCCCCAGTTTATGTGTTGTAGTTTGTATGTTTGCATGTGTTTATTTCAGGAAATGGCTTCCTGAAATCCCTCAAGCAGCTGATTGGTCGACTCCATGGCTAATTTGAGAGCTGACCCTGCCCCCTCGTCAAGACACAGCTGTCTCCAATTACCCATTCCTTCAGAAGCTATATAAAAGCCAGTGTTCTGTTCAGGAGGGAGAATTTTGCTGGAAGTAGATTTGCTGGAGGTAGATTTGCTGGAGGTAGATTTGCGAGAGATTTTCTGGGAGGTCATTGTAGAGATTTTGCTTGAGGTTGATTTTGCTGGGAGTTCATTGCTGAGAGTTGGTATGTTTTGTGAGTTTGTTGCTCAGATAGAGCTTATTTGATGTCCTTTGTTTCTTAGTTTGTTTGTGAAAATTGTTTAATATTCTGTTTCATTTGTTCCCAGGGGGGGAAGGGGAAGGCACCTAGGGAGTGCTTAGGCAAGAGGCCCGCGGGCATACATATACCCGTAGCATATTCGCTGTCTAGGCACACTAGGTAAGACCTGGGCGGACCACCCCCTGTATGTTGGTTAGGGCTCCAGGTGGTGCTAAATTAGGTAAGTAGTGGGTAGGCAGGGAAGATAGGAGAGGGGGGGGGGGCTTTGAGATTTACTTTCTTTGCTTTGGTTCCGTCCAGCCCCTTTTCCCCATATTACCGTGTAAAGGAATAAAGTCCTTGTAAACGGTACCACATTCTGCCTGTTGTCATTCTTACTTGCACCTACAGTCCATACCTTTTTCACTTCACGGAGAGTTTAGTTGTAGCAGGGTGTAGCATTCCCTCTTCATAGAGGCGTGCGTAACACGGGGCGATCTGTATTCAAAAGCAGCAAGTCAACACATGGACGATTTTCTCTCTTTCATAACTATCCACAGTGTAACCTCTGACAGGAAGTGCCTATTCTTCATTTCACCAAAGATTAACTTCAACCCAATTCCCAAGACTGGCGACATCGTGTGGAAGCTGTAGGAACTGTAAACTGGGCGCTCTCTATTTTCCCTTGACTTAGACAACACAGGGAACTGGCGGAGGGATATATATTTTTTTTTTCCGAACAGTTTTTCCTTGGGGTTTTGCCTGCTACACAAGTTCTGTTATAGTCACAGACATGATTTTAACCAGTTTTTTTTTAAACTCCAGGGTGTTTCCTATCCACACATACTAATCATATGCATATACTATATTCCTGGCATGAGTAGCAGGACTTTGAAATTTTGCACGCTTTTTATCAAAAAGTTGAAAAAAATGCACCCTAACAGCAGAGGGAACACCCCCCTATCCACATCGATGGAACAGTAGTGGAGAGGGTAGCTAGTTTTAAGTTCCTCGGCATACACATCACAGACAAACTGAATTGGTCCACTCACACTGACAGCGTCGTGAAGAAGGCGCAGCAGCGCCTATTCAACCTCAGGAGGCTGAAGAAATTCGGCTTGTCACCAAAAGCACTCACAAACTTCTACAGATGCACAATCGAGAGCATCCTGGCGGGCTGTATCACCTTCTGGTACGGCAACTGCTCCGCCCTCAACCGTAAGGCTCTCCAGAGGGTAGTGAGGACTGCACAACGCATCACCGGGGGCAAACTACCTGCCCTCCAGGACACCTACACCACCCGTTGTTACAGGAAGGCCATAAAGATCATCAAGGACATCAACCACCCGAACCACTGCCTGTTCACCCCGCTATCATCCAGAAGGCGAGGTCAGTACAGGTGCATCAAAGCTGGGACCAAGAGACTGAAAAACAGCTTCTATCTCAAGGCCATCAGACTGTTAAACAGCCACCACTAACATTGAGTGGCTGCTGCCAACACACTGTCATTGACACTGACCCAACTCCAGCCATTTTAATAATGGGAATTGATGGGAAATGATGTAAATATATCAGTAGCCACTTTAAACAATGCTACCTTATATAATGTTAGTTACCCTACATTATTCATCTCTGTACTCGATACCATCTACTGTATGCTGCTCTGTACCATCACTCATTCATATATCCTTATGTACATGTTCCTTATCCCCTTACACTGTGTATAAGACAGTAGTTTTGGAATTGTTAGTTAGATTACTTGTTGGTTATCACTGCATTGTCGGAACTAGAGGCACAAGCATTTCGCTACACTCGCATTTAACATCTGCTAACCATGTGTATGTGACAAATAAAATTTTATTTGATTTTGATTTGATTTTAAAAGGTTTTAATCAATTATTTGGTGACGTGATTATAGTTAGTTTTATCTAAAAATTATAACTTTTTGAATGCTTCATAATTTTTTTTGTATGATATTCACAGAGGAGGATAGCCTTCCTCTTCTGAGGAGACTCCAGACTGTGTAAAGCTGTGTGGGGATATAACTATATAAGCTGAGGAAGGGATGCTGCCATGATGAATATAAACTGTGCATATGATGTACAGTGTAAAGCTGTTCAACCCAGTATGGGGGATATATCTTTAAGCTGAAGGCAAGATGCTACCATGATGAATCAAATGTTACTGCTGGCATGAGTTACTTGATGTGGAATAGAGCTCCATGTCGTCATGTCTCTATGCAGTACTGTGTACCTCCCATAGTGTGTTCTGGACTTGGGGACTGTGAAGAGACTTGTGGGGTGCGTTTCCAAGCTTTGTGACAGTACTTCAAACAGACAGCTCGGTGCAGTCCTCTCAGAAATAACAGTGGTGATGAAGTCAATCTCTGCTCCACTTTGAGCCTGGAGAGATTGACATTCATATCATTAATGTTAGCTCTCTGTGTACATACAAAGGCCAGCTGTCCTGCCCTGTTAGTAGTCCAGGTGCAACAAAACTAGGCCGTCATTGTGAAAAAGAATTTGTTCTTCACTGACTTGCCTGGTCCTGTATAGCTCAGTTGGTAGAGCATGGCGCTTGTAACGCCAGGGTAGTGGGTTCTATCCCCGGGACCACCCATACGTAGAATGTATGCACACATGACTGTAAGTCGCTTTGGATAAAAGCGTCTGCTAAATGGCATATATTATTTATTATTATTATAAATAAAGCTTAAATATTTAATTTTTTTTTTTATTTTTTTTAAACACACAATGATAAAATGTGTGCTACTGATTGAACTCAGCCAGCAGCCCCTGAATAGGAAATTCACCATGGTTGGCAGAGTTAGAAAGAACAAGCTTGAGCTCCCCCCTGCATTCCTCGCAACGAGGCATTTGCCTGCACCCCCACCCCCACTCCCAATGTGCTCTTCCTGAGCATACTGCACACAATGGCTGAGATCAGTGATGGTGAGGACAGGAAGTCAGCCACCATCCTGGACTACAACCACAACAAAGGAGGGGTGGACAACCTAGACAGCTGGATGTTTGTACAGTCATTTTCTTAATGGGTGCATGCGTATTAGTGCCTGGGACAAGCAATGTCATAAACGCGTCAAGTACAGCATCTAATTGCTCATCATTACACACCACTTACCAACAAATATTCTTCACATAAACAACATAGGAATCACTTCAAAACGTATTGTATGACCTCTTATACAGTATATTAGAACCAACCTTTGGAACTGTGGTTTTCCTAGATATGACTAATATATTATGATCAATACAACCGCTGGATCTGCATAATTATTTCAAACAGATTCATGCAGCATTAGTAAAGATGTGATCAACACATGATGATTTCATTCCTGTGCTGTTTGTAACGACCCTGGTAGGTTGACTGATAACCTGATCTGTGCTGTTTGTAACGACCCTGGTAGGTTGACTGACAACCTGATCTGTGCTGTTTGTAACGACCCTGGTAGGTTGACTGATAACCTGATCTGTACTGTTTGTAACGACCCTGGTAGGTTGACTGATAACCTGATCTGTACTGTTTGTAACGACCCTGGTAGGTTGACTGACAACCTGATCTGTGCTGTTTGTAACGACCCTGGTAGGTTGACTGATAACCTGATCTGTACTGTTTGTAACGACCCTGGTAGGTTGACTGACAACCTGATCTGTGCTGTTTGTAACGACCCTGGTAGGTTGACTGACAACCTGATCTGTACTGTTTGTAAACGACCCTGGTAGGTTGACTGACAACCTGATCTGTGCTGTTTGTAACGACCCTGGTAGGTTGACTGACAACCTGATCTGTACTGTTTGTAACGACCCTGGTAGGTTGACTGACAACCTGATCTGTGCTGTTTGTAACGACCCTGGTAGGTTGACTGACAACCTGATCTGTACTGTTTGTAACGACCCTGGTAGGTTGACTGACAACCTGATCTGTGCTGTTTGTAACGACCCTGGTAGGTTGACTGACAACCTGATCTGTACTGTTTGTAAACGACCCTGGTAGGTTGACTGACAACCTGATCTGTGCTGTTTGTAACGACCCTGGTAGGTTGACTGACAACCTGATCTGTACTGTTTGTAAACGACCCTGGTAGGTTGACTGACAACCTGATCTGTGCTGTTTGTAACGACCCTGGTAGGTTGACTGACAACCTGATCTGTACTGTTTGTAAACGACCCTGGTAGGTTGACTGACAACCTGATCTGTGCTGTTTGTAAACGACCCTGGTAGGTTGACTGACAACCTGATCTGTGCTGTTTGTAAACGACCCTGGTAGGTTGACTGACAACCTGATCTGTGCTGTTTGTAAACGACCCTGGTAGGTTGACTGACAACCTGATCTGTACTGTTTGTAACGACCCTGGTAGGTTGACTGACAACCTGATCTGTGCTGTTTGTAAACGACCCTGGTAGGTTGACTGACAACCTGATCTGTACTGTTTGTAACGACCCTGGTAGGTTGACTGAAACTGAACCAGTGTCTGGGTTTTCCTGTGGTGAAGTAGAGGAGGACCAAAACGCAGCGTGGTTATATTGATTCCGGCAGCGCTGGACAGGCGGGACGCACTGTAGGCCTGATGCGTGGTGCTGGCACTGGTATGCCGTGCATACTATGCCAAACCAACAGCTTTCTTTCTACTCTGTCCAATACATCCTCCACACTCTCAGACTCAGCACTCTGCTTCACAGACAGCTCCAATTCCATCCATGGCTCTGCCCAGGGTCCTTTTCCGTCAAGGATCTCCTCCCAAGTCCATTTATCCAAATAGTGCAGCATCTCCCACTGCTGCTGCTGCTGCTCCTGTTCCTTCTCCTGCTGCTGCTTTTGCCGTTGCCCGTTACCACGCCGCTTGGTCCTTGGCTGGTGGGTGATTCTGTCAGGGTTTTCCTGTGGTGAAGTAGAGGAGGACCAAAACGCAGCGTGGTTATATTGACTCATGTTTAATAAAAACAGATAAACATGAACACTACAAAACAATGAACGTGGAAAACCAAAAACAGCCCTATCTGGTGCAAAACACAGAGACAGGAACAATCACCCACAAAACCCAACACAAAACAGGCTACCTAAATATGGTTCCCAATCAGAGACAATGACTAACACCTGCGTCTGATTGAGAACCATATCAGGCCAAACATAGAAATAGACAAACCAGACACACAACATAGAATGCCCACCCAGCTCACGTCCTGACCAACACTAAAACAAGGAAAACACATACGAACGATGGACAGAACGTGACAACCAGGATGCAGGCAAGAGTTACACTTTGATTCTTTCTCTTGAGTGAGCAGCCTGATGAGAGCCAGTCAATATTTAAATCACCTAGAAAATATACCTCTGTTGATATCACATACATTATCAAGCATTTCACACATATTATCCAGATACTGACTGTTAGCACTTGGTGGTCTATAGCAGCTTCCCACCAGAATGTGCTTTAGGTGAGGCAGATGAACCTGTATCCATTATTACATGGGGAAAAAGGTTCAAAAGTAGTGCACTATATAGGGAATAGGGTTCCATAGGGCTCTGGTCTAAAGTAGTGCACTATATAGGGAATAGGGTTCCATAGGGCTCTGGTCTAAAGTAGTGCACTATATAGGGGATAGGGTTCCATAGGGCTCTGGTCTAAAGTAGTGCACTATATAGGGAATAGGGTTCCATAGGGCTCTGGTCTAAAGTAGTGCACTATATATAGGAAATAGGGTTCCATAGGGCTCTGGTCTAAAGTAGTGGACTATATAGGGAATAGGGTTCCATAGGGCTCTGGTCTAAAGTAGTGCACTATATAGGGAATAGGGACCCATAGGACTCTTGATGATATATAGCAGCTTCCCACCAGAATGGGCTTTAGGTGAGGCAGATGAACCTGTAGTCATATTACTACAACATTATTTAACATGAGATCCTCTCTAAGCTTTACAGGAATGTGGTTCTGCATATTAACAGCCACACCTCTGCCGTTGGCATTTCTGTCTTTTCAGTAGGTCTTATAACCATATGTTGCTACCACTGTATCATCAAAGGTATTAACTAAGTGAGTTTCAGAGATTGTCAGAATATAAATGTAATCTGTTAGTAGCAAATGACTGATTTCATGAACCTTGTTTCTTAGGCTAAATATATTAACGTGGGTGATTTTTAACAATTTTCTTTGATGCTGGGGAAGCTTAGCAGAGGTAGACGTGGTCTAGTTATTTATTTTCGTGCAGGGTGAGCTACACACGATGGACTTCCTACAAGGGCACATCACCTCAGTGCTAACAGTATAACTCTGGTTCATAGGCTCATGGTTATTGCATACATACAATAGCTGTAGGATTAGCAGAGGCATTCAGGGCAGTAAGGCGGACAAACATTAGGTTACTTACATTGTGTCCTCCAACACCACTAGGATAATGTACAGTCGTGGCCAAAAGTTTTGAGAATGACACAAATATACATTTTCACAAAGTTTGCTACTTCAGTGTCTTTATATATTTTTGTCAGATGTTACTATGGAATGATGAAGTATAATTACAAGCATTTCATAAGTGTCAAAGGCTTTTATTAACAATTACATGAAGTTGATGCAGAGTCAATATTTGTAGTGTTGACCCTGCTTTTTCAAGACCTCTGTGACCCGCCCTGGCATGCTGTCAATTAACTTCTGGGCCACATCCTGACTGATGGCAGCCCATTCTTGCATAATCAATGTTTGCAGTATGTCAGAATTTATGTGTTTTTTTGTCCACCTGCCTCTTGAGGATTGTCCACAAGTTCTCAATGGGATTAAGGACTGGGGAGTTTCCTGGCCATGGACCCAAAATATCAATGTTTTGTTCCCCGAGCCACTTAGTTATCACTTTTGCCTTATGGCAAGATGCTCCATCATGCTGGAAAAGGCATTGTTCATCACCAAACTGTTCCTGGATGGTTGGGAGTAGTTGCTCTCATAGGATGTGTACCACTCTTTATTCATGGCTGTGTTCTTAAGCAAAATTGTGAGTGAGCCACCTCCCTTGGCTGGGAAGCAACCCCACACATGAATGTTCTCAGGACGCTTTACTGTTGGCATAACACAGGACTGATGGTAGCGCTCACCTTGCCTTCTCCAGACAATATTTTTTCCGGATGCCACATACAATCGGATAGGGGATTTATCAGAGAAAATTACTTTACCATAGTTCTCAGCAGTCCAATCCCTGTACCTTTTGCAGAATATCAGTCTGTCCCTGATGTTTTTCCTGGAGAGAAGTAGCTTCTTTGCTGCCCTTCTTGACACCAGGCCATCCTCCAAATGTCTTCGCCTCACTGTAACTTCAGATGCACTCACACCTGCCTGCTGCCATTCCTGAGCAAGCTCTGTACTGGTGGTGCCATGATCCCGCAGCTGAAACAACTTTAGGAGACGGTCCTGGCGCTTGCTGCTTGCTGGACTTTCTTGGGCGCCCTGAAGCCTTCTTCAAAACAATTGAACCGCTCTCCTTGAAATTCTTGATGATCCGATAAATGGTTGATTTAGGTGCAATCATACTGGCAGCAATATCCTTGCCTGTGAAGCTCTTTTTGTGCAAAGCAATGATGACTGCCCGTGTTTCCTTGCAGGTAACCATGGTTGACAGAGGAAGAACAATGATTCCAAGCACCACCCTCCTTTTGAAGCTTCCAGTCTGTTATTCGGACTCAATCAGCATGACAGAGTGATATCCAGCCTTGTCCTCATCAACACTCACACCTGTGTTAATGAGAGAATCATTGACATGATGCCAGCTCTCACTTTATGTCAGGGCTGAAGTGCATTGGAAATGTTTTTGGGGATTCAGTTTATTTGCATGTCAAAGAGGGCCTTTGCAATTAATTGCAATTCATCTGATCACTCATTATAACATTCTGGATTATATGCAAATTGCCATCATACAAACTGAGGCAGCATACTTTGTAAAAATTTATATTAGTGTCATTCTCAAAACTTTTGGCCACGACTGTACATTTGCTGAAGCATTATGACAACTCAGTGACACAAAGGTAAGGATTAAATGAGCTGTCATTAAAAAGTCATTTTCTCAACACAGACATATAATGCTGTGAAAGGATCCAGGAACTCAAATTATTTGGGTGGATCCCATCCTCATAATACAAGCTTTCAGTCCAGAAGGTTTCAAAATTGTCAATAAATGTTACACCCACAGAGCTGCAATAGTCTGGGATAAAAGTCTGCTGAACTGCTCAATGCCACGATTTAGGGCATGCACCCGCATGCCCGACTAGCATCACCACCCTGGATGGTTCCGACCTTGAATATGTGGACATCTATAAGTACCTAGGTGTCTGGCTAGACTGCAAACTCTCCTTCCAGACCCACATCAAACATCTCCAATCGAAAATCAAATCAAGAGTCGGCTTTCTATTCCGCAACAAAGCCTCCTTCACTCACGCTGCCAAGCTTACCCTAGTAAAACTGACTATCCTACCGATCCTCGACTTCGGCGATGTCATCTACAAAATGGCTTCCAACACTCTACTCAGCAAACTGGATGCAGTCTATCACAGTGCCATCCGTTTTGTCACTAAAGCACCTTATACCACCCACCACTGCGACTTGTATGCTCTAGTCGGCTGGCCCTCACTACATATTCGTCGCCAGACCCACTGGCTCCAGGTCATCTACAAGTCCATGCTAGGTAAAGCTCCGCCTTATCTCAGTTCACTGGTCACGATGGCAACACCCATCCGTAGCACGCGCTCCAGCAGGTGTATCTCACTGATCATCCCTAAAGCCAACACATCATTTGGCCGCCTTTCGTTCCAGTACTCTGCTGCCTGTGACTGGAACGAATTGCAAAAATCGCTGAAGTTGGAGACTTTTATCTCCCTCACCAACTTCAAACATCAGCTATCCGAGCAGCTAACCGATCGCTGCAGCTGTACATAGTCTATAGGAAAATAGCCCACCCATTTTCACCTACCTCATTCCCATACTGTTTTTTATACTGTTTTTATTTATTTATTTTTCTGCTCTTTTGCACACAAATATCTCTACCTGTACATGACCATCTGATCATTTATCACTCCAGTGTTAATCTGCAAAACTGTATTATTCGCCTACCTCCTCATGCCTTTTGCACACATTGTATATAGACTGCCCATTTTTTTCTACTGTGTTATTGACTTACTTGTTAATTGTTTATTCCATGTGTAACTCTGTGTTGTCTGTTCACACTGCTATGCTTTATCTTGGCCAGGTCGCAGTTGCAAATGAGAACTTGTTCTCAACTAGCCTACCTGGTTAAATAAAGGTGAAATAAAAAAATAAATAAATAAATAAATAGGGAGGGCAGAGGGCCAGATATTATGGGGTGTTTGTTGGTGTCAAGTAGAGACCCAATCGGTTCTTTATTATCTGTCTTCTGCTGTTCTGAGCTGCACTTCATATGATTTGACTCCACGTGAAGCATGAGGTGACGGACTCACAGCCTTGGGAAGCAACCTGGTGAAAGCCTGAACTTTGACCCCACATGAACCACGACAGTATCAGCCCCCCGGTGACTGACTCACAGCCTCGGGAAGCAACCTGGTGATATCCTGAACTTTGACCCCACATGAACCATGATACTATCAGCCCCCCGGTGCCTGACTCATAGCCTCGGGAAAAAGCCTGGTGATACCCTGAACTTTGATCCCACATGAACCATGACAGTATCAGCCCCCCGGTACCTGACTCACAGCCTCGGGAAAAAGCCTGGTGATACCCTGAACTTTGATCCCACATGAACCACGACAGTATCAGCCCCCCGGTACCTGACTCACAGCCTCGGGAAGCAACCTGGTGATATCCTGAACTTTGACCCCACATGAACCATGACAGTATCAGTCCCAGGTAACTGACTCACAGCCTCGGGAAGCAACCTGGTGATATCCTGAACCTTTGCACTGGGAAAAACACAAAGTCTTTGTCCATCACCATCGAACTCGCTATCACAATCACAAACTCGCTATCACAATCGCCGGAATGATCTGTCCTCTTTATTCATTTATTTATTTCATCTTTATTTAACCAGGTAGGCAAGTTGAGAACAAGTTCTCATTTACAATTGCGACCTGGCCAAAATAAAGCAAAGCAGTTCGACACACACAACGACCCAGAGTTACACATGGAGTAAAACAAACATACAGTCAATAATACAGTAGAAACAAGTCTATATACGATATAAGCAAATGAGGTGAGATAAGGGAGGTAAAGGCAAAAAATGGCCATGGTGGCAAAGTAAATACAATATAGCAAGTAAAACACTGGAGTGGTAGATTTTGCAGTTGAAGAATGTGCAAAGTAGAAATAAAAATAATGGGGTGCAAAGGAGCAAAATAAATAAATAAATACATAAAATAAAATAAATACAGTAGGGAAAGAGGTAATTGTTTGGGCTAAATTATAGATGGGCTATGTACAGGTGCAGTAGTATTGGAGCTGCTCTGACAGTTGGTGCTTAAAGCTAGTGAGGGAGATAAGTGTTTCCAGTTCCAGAGATTTTTGTAGTTCGTTCCAGTCATTGGCAGCAGAGAACTGGAAGGATTGGCGGCCAAAGAATGAATTTGTTTTGGGGGTGACCAGAGACATATACCTGCTGGAGTGGGTGCTACAGGTGGGTGATGCTATGGTGACCAGCGAGCTGAGATAAGGGGGGACTTTACTAGCAGAGACTTATAGATGACCTGGAGCCAGTGGGTTTGGCGACGAGTATGAAGCGAGGGCCAGCCAACGAGAGCGTACAGGTCGCAATGGTGGGTAGTATATGGGCCTTTGGTGACAAAACGGATGGCACTGTGATAGACTGCATCCAATTTGTTGAGTAGGGTATTGGAGGCTATTTTGTAAATGACATCGCCGAAGTCGAGGATTTGTAGGATGGTCAGTTTTACAAGGGTATGTTTGGCAGCATGAGTGAAGGATGCTTTGTTGCTAAATAGGAATCCAATTCTAGATTAAACTTTGGATTGACGATTTACTGTCTAACCAGACACCTAGGTATTTGTAATTGTCCACGTATTCTAAGTCAGAGCCGTCCAAAGTAGTGATGTTGGACAGGCGGGCAGGTGGTTCAGGCTGTGTGCAGGACACAACAACCAGAGGGACAGAGCTCTGATCCAGATAGTGGTCGTTCAGGCTGTGTGCAGGACACAACAACCAAAGGAACAGAGCTCTGATCCAGAGAGTGGTGGTTCAGGCTGTGTGCAGGACACAACAGCCAAAAGGACAGAGCTCTGATCCAGAGAGTGGTGGTTCAGGCTGTGTGCAGGACACAACAGACAAAAGGACAGAGCTCTGGTCCAGACAGCACAGCCCAGAGGAGGGGAGCCATGGTGGTCCAAGCTGTGCCCAGGCAGTTGATTGACTAGGACATGGAGAGGTAGCTGGAAGGTAATCCACAGCCATGGATGGAACGCCCAAGCCCCCGGCAGAAGACAGCTGGTCAGGGTCTCAAAGCGATTTGAAAGTCTTAAGTCCAGACACAGGGGAAGAAGGCAGGCGCACCAACAACCATTCTTCTTCTCCTTCTTTCTGGTTCCGACAAGCATCCATTTACACTCACCTGGAGTCCAACAAGGAGCAGCTATTTACACTCACCTGGAGTCCAACAAGGAGCATCCATTAACACTCACCTGGAGTCTAACAAGGAGCAGCCATTTCCTGGTTCTAGCTAGTAGAGGGGTGCAGTGGGGGAAACTGATCATTGTCCAGGAGGGTACCATTATGATCCTCTTGGATGTTTTGACAGGAAGCATTTACATTTACATTTAAGTCATTTAGCAGACGCTCTTATCCAGAGCGACTTACAAATTGGTGCATTCACCTTATGACATCCAGTGGGACAGTCACGCCTGGAGTCTCATAGAATCCTTATTCAGTTCAAGGAGCTTGGTCAAATGTTTTATTTCTTCATGAAGAGTAATAATGATTTCTTTAGCTGCATCAAGTTCAATACATTTTTCCCGGAGGAAGGTTTCCATCAGACCTTTCCCCGTGACAACAACAAACATGTTGCAGATTATACACTTAATAGCATGCAAGTCTCCAGCAGATTCAAATGAGTTTTCACTGCTGCTGACAGTCCAAGGTCCAAAAAAAATTCTGGTTCAGCCGGGGAGTTACATGCTCCCTCCATGGCCACGGATGCCCACACCAGCCCACGCACAACCGACAGTCCAAGGTCACAAACATTTCCCGGTTCAGCCGGTGAGTTAGATGCTCCCTCCATGGCCACGGATGCCCACACCAGCCCACGCACAACCGACAGTCCAAGGTCACAAACATTTCCCAGTTCAGCCGGGGAGTTAGCTGCTCCCTCCATGGCCATGGATGCCCACACCAGCCCCCGCACAACCGACAGTCCAAGGTCACAAACATTTCCCGGTTCAGCCGGCGAGTTAGCTGCTCCCTCCATGGCCATGGATGCCCACACCAGCCCCCGCACAACCGACAGTCCAAGGTCACAAACATTTCCCGGTTCAGCCGGTGAGTTAGCTGCTCCCTCCATGGCCATGGGTGCCCACACCAGCCCCTGCACAACAGTATTGCTGTCTTTATCTCGGTGAATGTGAAGAGCGAGACAGAAGCGCAGGGGGGCGGGTGATGTCTGGGTCAGTTGTCAGTGGAGACTCTTGATGGCTAAGGAGACTCTTAAAGGCTGAGGGGTTAGATGGCTGATTAGACTATTGATGGCTGAAGGTTTAAATGGCAAATGAGACTCTTGATGGCAAAGGGGTTAGATGGCTGAGTAATTTTGATGGCTGTGGGGTTAGATGGCTGGGGAGGCTCTTGATGGCTGAGGGGTTAGAATGATGAGGAGGCTCTTGATGGCTGAGTGGTTAGATGGCTGAGCAGACTATTGATGGTTGAAGGGTTAGATGGCTGATTAGACTATTGATGGCTGAGGGGTTAGATGGCTGAGCAGACTATTGATGGCGAGGGTTTAAATGGCTAATGAGACTCTTGATGGCTGAGGGGTTAGACTGATGGGGAGACTCTTGATGGCTGAGAATTTAAATGGATAAGGAGACTCTTGATAGCTGATTAGTTAGATCGATGAGGAGATTATTGATAGCTGATTAGTTATATGGATGAGGAGACTCTTGATAGCTGATTAGTTAGATGGATGAGGTGACTTTTGATAGCTGGGGAGTTAGATGGATGAGGAGAGTCTTGATAGCTGAGGGCCTAATATGATTCAAAACGACAGTAAAACTCAATTAGCTGGTTTTGTCTGATGCCTGGGGGGTCCTTTGCTTGTAGTTTGTGGTCTGCCGGAGACTCTTCCAGACAGACGATGAGGCGTTGTTGGCGAACTGTGGATCCCTTGTTGAGCAGCTATTTAGCAGTTCTATATTCCACTTTGTTGTTGCTAATATGTGCTTCCTCTTAGACTGAGCATAGGGCTCTGTGTTCAGCAGTGAACCAGAGTTTCTCATTGTTGAATTTGATAAAGTACTGGTTGGGCTGCGTGCCACTGGGGAACTCTGGCCATGTGATGAGCCAACTTATCTCCACATACAGACAGAGACTGAAATCCGGCAAGCCTGTCAAGAAAACAGAGAGGAAGTGGATTATTGAGGACATAGAGGAGTTAAACAGCTGCCTGGACTCTGCTGATTGGGACATATTTAAAGTGACTCCACTGATTGGGACATATTTATAGAGATTCCACTGATTGGGACATATTTAAAGATGAAAATACCAACATTCACCATTATTCAGTCTCTGTCTGAATGTGGAGCAACACATGGTCAGAATTGTCCAGTGGCGAGCGGAGGGGAGCGTGGAGGGGAGCGCGGAGGGGATCGGGATCACTTACGACACCAGATGTCGCAGGAAAGCCAAGAAGATCATCAAGGACGTCGGGCACCCAAGTTACAGCTTCCATCACTCAGACTTGGGCAGTATAGGAGTATGATGGTAAAAACTGTCAGACAGGTCAACAGCTTCCAGCCCTCTCCTACCCCCAATGAACATATGCCCTCTCCTACCCCCAATGGACATATGCCCTCTCCTCCCCCAATGGTCATGTGCCCTCTCCTACCCCCAATGGTCATATGCCCTCTCCTCCCCCAATGGTCATGTGCCCTCTCCTCCCCCAATGGTCATGTGCCCTCTCCTACCCCCAATGGTCATATGCCCTCTCCTCCCCCAATGGACATATGCCCTCTCCTACCCCCAATGGACATATGCCCTCTCCTCCCCCAATGGTCATGTGCCCTCTCCTACCCCCAATGGTCATTTGCCCTCTCCTCCCCCAATGGTCATGTGCCCTCTCCTACCCCCAATGGACATATGCCCTCTCCTACCTCCAATGGACATATGCCCTCTCCTACCCCCAATGGTCATGTGCCCTCTCCTACCCCCAATGGTCATATGCTCTCTCCTACCCCCAATGGACATATGCCCTCTCCTACCCCCAATGGTCATGTGCCCTCTCCTACCCCCAATGGTCATATGCCCTCTCCTACCCCCAATGGACATGTGCCCTCTCCTACCCCCAATGGACATATGCCCTCTCCTACCCCCAATGGACATATGCCCTCTCCTACCCCCAATGGACATGTGCCCTCTCCTACCCCCAATGGTCATGTGCCCTCTCCTACCCCCAATGGACATGTGCCCTCTCCTACCCCCAATGGACATATGCCCTCTCCTCCCCCAATGGTCATGTGCCCTCTCCTACCCCCAATGGTCATGTGCCCTCTCCTCCCCAATGGTCATGTGCCCTCTCCTACCCCCAATGGACATGTGCCCTCTCCTACCCCCAATGGACATATGCCCTCTCCTCCCCCAATGGTCATGTGCCCTCTCCTACCCCCAATGGTCATGTGCCCTCTCCTCCCCCAATGTACATATGCCCTCTCCTCCCCCAATGTACATGTGTCATTGTTACAGCTGTGTATATATTATTTATATATTATTATTTTATTGTTTCATCCAGTTCTCACTCTGCCCCCCAGCTCCTCCCCCTGTGGACATTCTACCCCCCATGGTCATTTACAATATCACTGCTACAGTTGTAAATGCTACAGTTGTAAATGACACAGTTGTAAATGACACAGTTGTAAATGACACAGTTGTAAATGTGTACATATTTAAAATGTTATAACTTTATTATTGTCTCATTCACTTCTCTTTTGAGCTTGAAGTTCACTACTTGACTGAGGGACCATACAGATGTTCTTTGTACGGGGGACAGGTGAAGGCATTAAGAAATCATATCAACAGCTATTTTTCACAGTGTCAGAGTCCAAACTTTTACAACTATATTTGGGTTATTTCATTTTTTTGATCATTTGTTAACATTTGTAGAACTGTCTTTTCACTTTGACTTTTACAAAGTATTTTATTTAATATATTAATATTATTTATATAATATTTTATTTTATTTTCACAATTAAATTCATTTCAATCCTGCTTTTTCACACAACAAAATGTGAAACATCCAAGGGGGGTGAATACTTATGATAACCATTGTATCTCCTATCCCAACACTGAGAGGCTGTCACTGAGAGGCTGTCACTGAGAGGCTGTCACTGAGCGGCTGTCACTGAGGGGCTGTCACTGAGAGGCTGTCACTGAGAGGCTGTCACTGAGAGGCTGTCGCTGAGAGGCTGTCACTGAGAGGCTGTCACTGAGAGGCTGTCACTGAGAGGCTGTCACTGAGCGGCTGTCACTGAGGGGCTGTCACTGAGAGGCTGTCACTGAGAGGCTGTCGCTGAGAGGCTGTCACTGAGAGGCTGTCACTGAGAGGCTGTCACTGAGAGGCTGTCACTGAGAGGCTGTCACTGAGAGGCTGTCACTGAGCGGCTGTCACTGAGGGGCTGTCACTGAGAGGCTGTCACTGAGAGGCTGTCACTGAGAGGCTGTCGCTGAGAGGCTGTCACTGAGAGGCTGTCACTGAGAGGCTGTCACTGAGAGGCTGTCACTGAGAGGCTGTCACTGAGGGGCTGTCACTGAGAGGCTGTTGCTGAGAGGCTGTCGCTGAGAAGCAGTCGCTGAGACGCTGTGTTAGCAGTGTTAGCATTTGGGCTAAAGTCATCCACAGTATCAGATGAATAATTGTGTTAGCATGTAGGCTAAAGGAAGATAAAGCCTTCGTAGTAGAGAGGGTTAGCTGCCAGTACCAGCCATGGTGGACAAGGAAGAGGTAACACAAGGTTGGAAGAGTATTGGTTTATTTATATTGGGGAATGCAGGATGGTTACATACCACCGCGCATATGCAAATTAGCATTTAGAATAGATTACCTTTGTATCGGATTCTCCTGGAGAGATAAGTTGTAACCTGTTGAAGAGTGTTAAGACACTTTTGGTTTAAGGCACTGAGGGAGTGATAATGGTTTGTCTCCACAGACAGACATACACGACAAGACAACAGAAGAGATTATCATAAGAAGTTAATGATACAGACAGACAGAGAACTCAGACTTTACTGTCCGTGTTGCCATAAAGGAGCGTCTAGTTTCTGGTGAGTGAAAATACCAATAAAGGAGGCTGATCTGTGACGCCAGCCACCAGACAACCTTACCGGTAAAACCTTATTTTATTTATTTCTCCGTTATTTTACCAGGTAAGTTGACTGAGAACACGTTCTCATTTACAGCAACGACCTGGGGAATAGTTACAGGGGAGAGGAGGGGGGATGAATGAGCCAATTATGAAGAGCCTCTGTGACCCAACCACCAGACAACCTTGCAGGAATACTTTATGAGGAGAATGTGGGATGTCTTACAGGAATACTTTATGAGTAGAATGTGGGATGTCTTACAGGAATACTTTATGAGGAGAATGTGGGATGTCTTACAGGAATACTTTATGAGTAGAATGTGGGATGTCTTACAGGAATACATGAAACAGACAAACACACACAATGTTTTTACCTCAACAAAATGTATTGAGGTCAAAGTTTTGGTTTTCAACACTGTTGATTTGAACCACTGAGATGACCTTGGCAGCGCGCCTTCACCTTTTTCTTTTGTTTTGACCAGACAAAATTATACAAATAACAGAACATGACATAACATGATTAGATGCCTGTGTGAACCAGGAACATAATGTTGAAGTGACATCTGGTGCTGAGACCTGGTATGTACACATGAACATTAAATCATCTATGCTATCGAAAGTTAACCATGAAAATGCCCAGCCTATAAAATGTACAATATCTGTTATGGCTGGGTGTGCACCCTACTCGGTTTCTGGATAGGCTTTCAGACAAGACCTGTTGAGACTGAAACAAGTCCTGTTGAGACTGAAACAAGTCCTGTTGAGACTGAAACAAGTCCTGTTGAGACTGAAACAAGTCCTGTTGAGACTGAAACAAGTCCTGTTGAGACTGAAACAAGTCCTGTTGAGATTGAAACAAGTCCTGCTGAGACTGAAACAAGTCCTGGTGAGACAGACACTTTTCTAATATGGACACTGTACTGGACAGACAGAGGCTGTCCTAATATGGACACTGTACTGGACAGACAGAGGCTGTCCTAATATGGACACTGTACTGGACAGACAGAGGCTGTCCTAATATGGACACTGTACTGGACAGACAGAGGCTGTCCTAATATGGACAATGTACTGGACAGACAGAGGCTGTCCTAATATGGACACTGTACTATTCAGACAGAGGCTGTCCTAATATGGACACTGTACTATTCAGACAGAGGCTGTCCTAATATGGACACTGTACTATTCAGACAGAGGCTGTCCTAATATGGACACTGTACTATTCAGACAGAGGCTGTCCTAATATGGACACTGTACTGGACAGACAGAGGCTGTCCTAATATGGACACTGTACTGGACAGACAGAGGCTGTCCTAATATGGACACTGTACTGGACAGACAGAGGCTGTCCTAATATGGACACTGTACTATTCAGACAGAGGCTGTCCTAATATGGACACTGTACTGGACAGACAGAGGCTGTTCTAATATGGACACTGTACTGGACAGAAAGAGGCTGTCCTAATATGGACACTGTACTGGACAGACAGAGGCTGTTCTAATATGGACACTGTACTGGACAGACAGAGGCTGTTCTAATATGGGCACTGTACTGGACAGACAGAGGCTGTCCTAATATGGACACTGTACTGGACAGACAGAGGCTGTCCTAATATGGCACTGTACTGGACAGACAGAGGCTGTCCTAATATGGACACTGTACTGTACAGACAGAGGCTGTTCTAATATGGACACTGTACTACTATGGACACTGTACTGGACAGACAGAGGCTGTCCTAATATGGACACTGTACTGGACAGACAGAGGCTGTCCTAATATGGACACTGTACTGGACAGACAGAGGCTGTCCTAATATGGACACTGTACTGGACACTGACAGAGAGGCTGTCCTAATATGGACACTGTACAGACAGAGGCTGTCCTAATATGGACACTGTACTGGACAGACAGAGGCTGTCCTAATATGGACACTGTGTCCTAATATGGACACTGTACTGGACAGACAGAGGCTGTCCTAATATGGACACTGAGACAGCTGTCCTAATATGGACACTGTACTGGACAGACAGAGGCTGTCCTAATATGGACACTGTACTGGATAATATGGACACTGTACTATTCAGACAGAGGCTGTCCTAATATGGACACTGTACTGGACAGACAGAGGCTGTCCTAATATGGACACTGTACTATTCAGACAGAGGCTGTCCTAATATGGACACTGTACTATTCAGACAGACAGACAGAGGCTGTCCTAATATGGACACTGTACTATTCAGACAGAGGCTGTCCTAATATGGACACTGTACTATTCAGACAGAGGCTGTCCTAATATGGACACTGTACTGGACAGACAGAGGCTGTCCTAATATGGACACTGTACTATTCAGACAGAGGCTGTCCTAATATGGA
>NC_060188.1:97403796-97426296 GCF_021184085.1 Oncorhynchus gorbuscha
CACTGGCTCCAGATAATCTACAAGTCCATGCTAGGTAAAGCTCCGCCTTATCTCAGTTCACTGGTCACGATGGCAACACCCATCCGTAGCACGCGCTCCAGCAGGTGTATCTCACTGATCATCCCTAAAGCCAACACCTCATTCGGACGCCTTTCGTTCCAGTACTCTGCTGCCTGTGACTGGAACGAATTGCAAAAATCGCTGAAGTTGGAGACTTTTATCTCCCTCACCAACTTCAAGCATCAGCTATCTGAGCAGCTAACCGATCGCTGCAGCTGTACATAGTCTATTGGTAAATAGCCCACCCATTTTCACCTACCTCATCCCCACAGTTTTTATTTATTTACTTTTCTGCTCTTTTGCACACCAATATCTCTACCTGCACATGATCATCGGATCATTTATCACTCCAGTGTTAATCTGCTAAATTGTAATTATTCGCCTACCTCCTCATGCCTTTTGCACACATTGTATATAGACTCCCCTTTTTTTCTACTGTGTTATTGACATGTTAATTGTTTACTCCATGTGTAACTCTGTGTTGTCTGTTCACACTGCTATGCTTTATCTTGGCCAGGTCGCAGTTGCAAATGAGAACTTGTTCTTAACTAGCCTACCTGGTTAAATAAAGGTGTTCTCAACTAGCCTACCTGGTTAAATAAAGGTATTCTCAACTGGCCTACCTGGTTAAATAAAGCTGTTCTCAACTAGCCTACCTGGTTAAATAAAGGTGTTCTCAACTAGCCTACCTGGTTAAATGAAGGTGTTCTCAACTAGCCTACCTGGTTAAATAAAGGTGTTCTCAACTAGCCTACCTGGTTAAATAAAGGTGTTCTCAACTAGCCTACCTGGTTAAATAAATGTGTTCTCAAGTAGCCTACCTGGTTAAATAAAGTTGAAATAAAATTAAAAAATAAACCAATCTATCAGCAGTCTAAACCAATCTGTCACCAGTCTAAACCAATCTATCACCAGTCTAAACCAATATATCACCAGTCTAAACCAATCTATCACCAGTCTAAACCAATCTATCACCAGTCTAAACCAATCTATCACCAGTCTAAACCAATCTATCACCAGTCTAAACCAATATATCACCAGTCTAAACCAATCTATCACCAGTCTAAACCAATCTATCACCAATCTATCACCAGTCTAAACCAATCTATCACCAGTCTAAACCAATCTGTCACCAATCTATCACCAGTCTAAACCAATCTATCACCAGTCTAAACCAATATATCACCAGTCTAAACCAATCTATCACCAGTCTAAACCAATATATCACCAGTCTAAACCAATCTATCACCAGTCTAAACCAATCTATCACCAATCTATCACCAGTCTAAACCAATCTATCACCAGTCTAAACCAATCTGTCACCAATCTATCACCAGTCTAAACCAATCTATCACCAGTCTAAACCAATATATCACCAATCTATCACCAGTCTAAACCAATCTGTCACCAGTCTAAACCAATATATCACCAATCTATCACCAGTCTAAACCAATCTGTCACCAGTCTAAACCAATCTATCACCAGTCTAAACCAATATATCACCAATCTATCACCAGTCTAAACCAATCTATCACCAGTCTAAACCAATATATCACCAGTCTATCACCAGTCTAAACCAATATATCACCAATCTGTCACCAGTCTAAACCAATCTATCACCAATCTAAACCAATCTATCACCAGTCTAAACCAATCTGTCACCAGTCTAAACCAATCTATCACCAGTCTAAACCAATCTATCACCAGTCTAAACCATTCTATCACCAGCCTAAACCAATCTATCACCAGTCTAAACCAATCTATCACCAGTCTAAACCAATCTATCACCAGTCTAAACCAATCTATCACCAATATATCACCAGTCTAAACCAATATATCACCTGTCTAAACCAGTCTATCACCAATCTAAACCAATATATCACCAATCTAAACCAATATATCACCAATCTAAACCAGTCTATCACCAATCTAAACCAATATATCACCAGTCTAAACCAATCTATCACCAGTCTAAACCAATCTGTCACCAGTCTAAACCAATATATCACCAATCTGTCACCAGTCTAAACCAATCTATCACCAGTCTAAACCAATCTGTCACCAGTCTAAACCAATATATCACCAGTCTAAACCAATCTGTCACCAGTCTAAACCAATCTATCACCAATCTATCACCAGTCTAAACCAATCTATCACCAATCTAAATGAATCTATCACCAGTCTAAACCAATCTATCACCAGTCTAAATGAATCTATCACCAGTCTAAACCAATCTATCACCAGTCTAAACCAATCTAGCACCAATCTATCACCAGTCTAAACCAATCTATCACCAATCTAAATGAATCTATCACCAGTCTAAACCAATCTATCACCAATCTATCACCAGTCTAAACCAATCTATCACCAGTCTAAACCAATCTATCACCAGTCTAAACCAATATATCACCAATCTAAACCAGTCTATCACCAGTCTAAACCAATCTATCACCAATCTAAACCAATCTATCACCAATTTAAACCAGTCTATCACCAGTCTAAACCAATCTATCACCAGTCTAAACCAATCTATCACCAATCTAAACCAATATATCACCAGTCTAAACCAATCTATCACCAGTCTAAACCAATATATCACCAGTCTAAACCAATCTATCACCAGTCTAAACCAATCTATCACCAGTCTAAACCAATCTGTCACCAATCTAAACCAATCTATCACCAATCTATCACCAGTCTAAACCAATCTATCACCAGTCTAAACCAATCTATCACCAATCTAAACCAATCTGTCACCAGTCTAAACCAATCTGTCACCAGTCTAAACCAATCTATCACCAATCTAAACCAATCTGTCACCAGTCTAAACCAATCTATCACCAATCTAAACCAATCTATCACCAGTCTAAACCAATCTATCACCAGTCTAAATGAATCTATCACCAGTCTAAACCAATCTATCACCAGTCTAAACCAATCTATCACCAGTCTAAACCAATCTGTCACCAGTCTAAACCAATCTATCACCAATCTATCACCAGTCTAAACCAATCTATCACCAATCTATCACCAGTCTAAACCAATCTATCACCAATCTATCACCAGTCTAAACCAATCTATCACCAATCTATCACCAATCTAAATGAATCTATCACCAGTCTAAACCAATCTATCACCAATCTAAATGAATCTATCACCAGTCTAAACCAATCTATCACCAATCTATCACCAGTCTAAACCAATCTATCACCAATCTAAATGAATCTATCACCAGTCTAAACCAATCTATCACCAGTCTAAACCAATCTATCACCAATCTGTCACCAGTCTAAACCAATCTATCACCAATCTATCACCAGTCTAAACCAATCTATCACCAATCTATCACCAGTCTAAACCAATCTATCACCAATCTATCACCAGTCTAAACCAATCTATCACCAATCTATCACCAATCTAAATGAATCTATCACCAGTCTAAACCAATCTATCACCAATCTAAATGAATCTATCACCAGTCTAAACCAATCTATC
The DNA here is from genome assembly GCF_021184085.1 of Oncorhynchus gorbuscha. Taxonomy (NCBI): domain Eukaryota; kingdom Metazoa; phylum Chordata; class Actinopteri; order Salmoniformes; family Salmonidae; genus Oncorhynchus; species Oncorhynchus gorbuscha. The sequence goes on from NC_060188.1 coordinate 97,407,352, forward strand.
ACCAGTCTAAACCAATCTATCACCAATCTATCACCAGTCTAAACCAATCTATCACCAATCTAAATGAATCTATCACCAGTCTAAACCAATCTATCACCAGTCTAAACCAATCTATCACCAATCTAAACCAATCTATCACCAATCTATCACCAATCTATCACCAATCTATCACCAGTCTAAACCAATCTATCACCAATCTGTCACCAGTCTAAACCAATCTATCACCAATCTATCACCAGTCTAAACCAATCTATCACCAGTCTAAACCAATCTATCACCAATCTATCACCAGTCTAAACCAATCTATCACCAATCTGTCACCAGTCTAAACCAATCTATCACCAGTCTAAACCAATCTATCACCAGTCTAAACCAATCTATCACCAATCTATCACCAGTCTAAACCAATCTATCACCAATCTATCACCAGTCTAAACCAATCTATCACCAATCTGTCACCAGTCTAAACCAATCTATCACCAGTCTAAACCAATCTATCACCAGTCTAAACCAATCTATCACCAATCTAAACCAATCTATCACCAGTCTAAACCAATCTATCACCAATCTATCACCAGTCTAAACCAATCTATCACCAGTCTAAACCAGTCTATCACCAGCCTAAACCAATCTATCACCAATCTATCACCAATCTGTCACCAGTCTAAACCAATCTATCACCAATCTATCACCAGTCTAAACCAATCTATCACCAATCTATCACCAGTCTAAACCAATCTATCACCAGTCTAAACCAATCTATCACCTGTCTAAACCAATCTGTCACCAGTCTAAACCAATCTATCACCAATCTGTCACCAGTCTAAACCAATCTATCACCAATCTATCACCAGTCTAAACCAATCTATCACCAGTCTAAACCAATCTGTCACCAGTCTAAACCAATCTATCACCAATCTATCACCAGTCTAAACCAATCTATCACCAATCTATCACCAGTCTAAACCAATCTATCACCAATCTATCACCAGTCTAAACCGATCTATCACCAGCCTAAACCAATCTATCACCAATCTATCACCAATCTGTCACCAGTCTAAACCAATCTATCACCAATCTATCACCAGTCTAAACCAATCTATCACCAGTCTAAACCAATCTATCACCAGTCTATCACCAGTCTAAACCAATCTATCACCAGTCTAAACCAATCTATCACCAATCTATCACCAGTCTAAACCAATCTATCACCAATCTAAATGAATCTATCACCAGTCTAAACCAATCTATCACCAGTCTAAACCAATCTATCACCAATCTAAACCAATCTATCACCAATCTATCACCAATCTATCACCAATCTATCACCAGTCTAAACCAATCTATCACCAATCTGTCACCAGTCTAAACCAATCTATCACCAGTCTAAACCAATCTATCACCAGTCTAAACCAATCTATCACCAATCTATCACCAGTCTAAACCAATCTATCACCAATCTGTCACCAGTCTAAACCAATCTATCACCAGTCTAAACCAATCTATCACCAGTCTAAACCAATCTATCACCAATCTATCACCAGTCTAAACCAATCTATCACCAATCTATCACCAGTCTAAACCAATCTATCACCAATCTGTCACCAGTCTAAACCAATCTATCACCAGTCTAAACCAATCTATCACCAGTCTAAACCAATCTATCACCAATCTAAACCAATCTATCACCAGTCTAAACCAATCTATCACCAATCTATCACCAGTCTAAACCAATCTATCACCAGTCTAAACCAGTCTATCACCAGCCTAAACCAATCTATCACCAATCTATCACCAATCTGTCACCAGTCTAAACCAATCTATCACCAATCTATCACCAGTCTAAACCAATCTATCACCAATCTATCACCAGTCTAAACCAATCTATCACCAGTCTAAACCAATCTATCACCTGTCTAAACCAATCTGTCACCAGTCTAAACCAATCTATCACCAATCTGTCACCAGTCTAAACCAATCTATCACCAATCTATCACCAGTCTAAACCAATCTGTCACCAGTCTAAACCAATCTATCACCAATCTATCACCAGTCTAAACCAATCTATCACCAATCTATCACCAGTCTAAACCAATCTATCACCAATCTATCACCAGTCTAAACCGATCTATCACCAGCCTAAACCAATCTATCACCAATCTATCACCAATCTGTCACCAGTCTAAACCAATCTATCACCAATCTATCACCAGTCTAAACCAATCTATCACCAGTCTAAACCAATCTATCACCAGTCTATCACCAGTCTAAACCAATCTATCACCAGTCTAAACCAATCTATCACCAATCTATCACCAGTCTAAACCAATCTATCACCAGTCTAAACCAATCTATCACCAGTCTAAACCAATCTATCACCAGTCTAAACCAATCTATCACCAGTCTAAACCAATCTATCACCTGTCTAAACCAATCTGTCACCAGTCTAAACCAATCTATCACCAATCTATCACCAGTCTAAACCAATCTATCACCAGTCTAAACCAATCTATCACCAGTCTATCACCAGTCTAAACCAATCTGTCACCAGTCTAAACCAATCTATCACCAATCTATCACCAGTCTAAACCAATCTAAACCAGTCTAAACCAATCTATCACCAATCTATCACCAGTCTAAACCAATCTATCACCAGTCTAAACCAATCTATCACCAGTCTAAACCAATCTATCACCAGTCTAAACCAATCTATCACCAGTCTAAACTAATCTATCACCTGTCTAAACCAATCTGTCACCAGTCTAAACCAATCTATCACCAGTCTAAACCAATCTATCACCAATCTATCACCAGTCTAAACCAATCTATCACCAGCCTAAACCAATCTATCACCAATCTATCACCAATCTATCACCAGTCTAAACCAATCTATCACCAGCCTAAACCAATCTATCACCAATCTATCACCAGTCTATCACCAGTCTAAACCAATCTGTCACCAGTCTAAACCAATCTATCACCAATCTATCACCAGTCTAAACCAATCTATCACCAGTCTAAACCAATCTATCACCAGTCTAAACCAATCTGTCACCAGTCTAAACCAATCTGTCACCAGTCTAAACCAATCTATCACCTGTCTAAACCAATCTAGCAGTCTGGCCAGTAGACAGACACACTCCTGCCAAACTACTTACTAAACGCAAACACGAGGTGCACGTGATATGGAATTAGTGATGCTTCAGACAAAATGACAGGTAATGTGTTGCCGTCAATGACTATAGTCTCACCTGTCAGACAGGACAAGTATGATGAATGTCACTGACATCAGTGTAAATCTGATTTTTATTTAACCAGGCAAGTCAGTTAAGAACAAATTCTTATTTTCAATGACGGCCTAGGAACAGTGGGTTAACTGCCTGTTCAAGGGCAGAACGACAGATTTTGTATCTTGTCAGCTCGGGGATTTAATATAATAATAATAATATATGCCATTTAGCGGACGCTTTTATCCAAAGATACTTACAGTCATGTGTGCATACATTCTACGTATGGGTGGTCCCGGGAATCGAACCCACTACCCTGGCGTTACAAGCGCCATGCTCTACCAACTGAACTTGCAACCTTTCGGTTACTAGTCCAATGCTCTAACCACTAGGCTAGGGGTACTTACTTTTTTATTTGACTCTTTAGGTGTCTAATTCTTTCCCATCTAGATAATAACAGACCTCTATTTTGTGCCATGACATGAGACTAAAAGCAGTCTCTACCGCCCTCTTGTGAATAAGTACCTTCCCCACGGTTGTACTGGGCTGGAGGAGCAGGGGAAAAGGGGCCCTGTGGGTGTAATATAATTCTGACCTGTAGAGGGAGACATCGGCACATGGAATGGAACTTCACTGAAAACATCCATTGACTCCAGGTGTTATATCAACTCATAAATAACGATTCATGATACATTCTGTTAGATATGACTTTGACATGTGGAAAATAGCAAGAACTTATACATTAATATGACACTGGTGTCACCGGTTCCAGTACCCAGTAAACCAGGTAGGCTAGTTGAGAACACCTTTATTTAACCAGGTAGGCTAGTTGAGAACACCTTTATTTAAACCAGGTAGGCCAGTTGAGAACACCTTTATTTAAACCAGGTAGGCTAGTTGAGAACACCTTTATTTAACCAGGTAGGCTAGTTGAGAACACCTTTATTTAAACCAGGTAGGCTAGTTGAGAACACCTTTATTTAACCAGGTAGGCTAGTTGAGAACACCTTTATTTAAACCAGGTAGGCTAGTTGAGAACACCTTTATTTAAACCAGGTAGGCTAGTTGAGAACACCTTTATTTAAACCAGGTAGGCTAGTTGAGAACACCTTTATTTAAACCAGGTAGGCTAGTTGAGAACACCTTTATTTAAACCAGGTAGGCTAGTTGAGAACACCTTTATTTAAACCAGGTAGGCTAGTTGAGAACACCTTTATTTAAACCAGGTAGGCTAGTTGAGAACACCTTTATTTAAACCAGGTAGGCTAGTTGAGAACACCTTTATTTAAACCAGGTAGGCTAGTTGAGAACACCTTTATTTAAACCAGGTAGGCTAGTTGAGAACACCTTTATTTAAACCAGGTAGGCTAGTTGAGAACACCTTTATTTAAACCAGGTAGGCTAGTTGAGAACAAGTTCTCATTTGCAACTGCGACCTGGCCAAGATAAAGCAAAGCAGTGAGACACAGACAACAACACAGAGTTACACATAGAATAACATGGAATAAACAATAAAGAAACCAATAACACTATAAACAAGTCAATGACACAGTAGAACAAGAAAGTCTATATACAGTGTGTGCAAAAGGCATGAGGAGGTAGGCAATAAATAGGCCATAGGAGAGAATAGTTACAATTTAGGAGATTATCACTGAAGTGATAAATGAGCAGATGATGATGTGTAAGTAGTGATACTGGTGTGCAAAAGAGCAGAAAAGTAAATAAAAACAATATGGGGATGAGGAAGGTAAAATTGGGTGGGCTATTTACCAATAGACTATGTACAGCTGCAGCGATCGGTTAGCTGCTCAGATAGCAGATGTTTAAAGTTGGTGAGGGAAATATAAGTACCCCCTGTATATAGCCTCCACATTGACTCTGTACCGGTACCCCCTGTATATAGCCTCCACATTGACTCTGTACCGTAACACCCTGTATATAGCCTCCACATTGACTCTGTACCGGTACCCCCTGTATATAGCCTCCACATTGACTCTGTACCGTAATATCCTGTATATAGCCTCCACATTGACTCTGTACGGTACCCCCTGTATATAGCCTCCACGTTGACTCTGTACCGGTACCCCCTGTATATAGCCTCCACATTGACTCTGTGCCGTAATACCCTGTATATAGCCTCCACATTGACTCTGTACCGGTACCCCCTGTATATAGCCTCCACATTGACTCTGTACCGTAATATCCTGTATATAGCCTCCACATTGACTCTGTACCGGTACCCCCTGTATATAGCCTCCACATTGACTCTGTACCGGTACCCCCTGTATTTAGCCTCCACATTGACTCTGTACCGTAACACCCTGTATATAGCCTCCACATTGACTCTGTACCGTAATACCCTGTATATAGCCTCCACATTGACTATGTACCGTAATATCCTGTATATAGCCTCCACATTGACTATGTACCGTAATACCATGTATATAGCCTCCACATTGACTCTGTACCGTAATACCATGTATATAGCTTCGCTATTGTTATTTACTGCTGCTCTTAAACATTTGTTTTTCTTTTCTCTTACTTTTTTTAGGTATTTTCTTAAAACTGCATATTTGGTTAAGGGCTCGTAAGTAAGCATTTCATTGTGAGGTCTCCTACACCTGTTGTATTCAGCATTTCACTGTAAGGTCTCCTACACCTGTTGTATTCAGCATTTCACTGTAAGGTCTACTACACCTGTTGTATTCAGCATTTCATTGTGAGGTCTACTACACCTGTTGCATTCAGCATTTCACTGTAAGGTCTACTACACCTGTTGTATTCAGCATTTCACTGTAATATCTACTACACCTGTTGTATTCAGCATTTCACTGTGAGGTCTACTACACCTGTTGTATTCAGCATTTCACTGTAAGGTCTACTACACCTGTTGTATCCAGCATTTCACTGTAAGGTCTACTACACCTGTTGTATTCAGCATTTCACAGTAAGGTCTACTACTCCTGTTGTATTCATCATTTCACTGTAAGGTCTACTACACCTGTTGTATTCAGCATTTCACTATGAGGTCTACTACACCTGTTGTATTCAGCATTTCACAGTAAGGTCTACTACACCTGTTGTATTCAGCATTTCACTATGAGGTCTACTACACCTGTTGTATTCAGCATTTCACAGTAAGGTCTACTACTCCTGTTGTATTCAGCATTTCACTGCAAGGTCTACTACACCTGTTGTATTCAGCGTTTCACTGTGAGGTCTACTACACCTGTTGTATTCAGCATTTCACAGTAAGGTCTACTACTCCTGTTGTATTCAGCATTTCACTGCAAGGTCTACTACACCTGTTGTATTCAGCGTTTCACTGTGAGGTCTACTACACCTGTTGTATTCAGCATTTCACAGTAAGGTCTACTACACCTGTTGTATTCAGCATTTCACTATGAGGTCTACTACACCTGTTGTATTCAGCATTTCACAGTAAGGTCTACTACTCCTGTTGTATTCAGCATTTCACTGCAAGGTCTACTACACCTGTTGTATTCAGCATTTCACTGTGAGATCTACTACACCTGTTGTATTCAGCGTTTCACTGTGAGATCTACTACACCTGTTGTATTCAGCATTTCACTGGAAGGTCTTGTTGGCGCATGTGACAACTACAATTTGATTTGATTTGACGTTGATGAACTCCAGTATTAATTAATCTGAGTTGCATCTCAGATTAAACCATATTCCCTATGTAGTGCACTACTTTTCACCAGGTCTAATCACCAGTAGTGCACGATATAGGGGATAGGGAGCCATTTGGGACACAACATATGTGTTCATCAGTGAAAAGACAGTTGTGTTTGGGAACAAGTGTCTCTGCTACATCAAAGCTGGTCATTTCTGAACTCAGGGTTAGTTATGGTTGAGTTAAATGTCTGAACTCAGGGTTAGGGTTAGTTATGGTTGAGTTAAATGTCTGAACTCAGGGTTTGGGTTAGTTATGGTTGAGTTAAATGCCTGAACTCAGGGTTGGGGTTAGTCAGGGTTAGGGCATAACCCCCCCCCCCCTCCCAACAGCATCTACCCCTCACCACTCTCAATTAGGGCAGCCTTCACCCTCCCCACTTTTAGAACATCCTTAACACCCTTCCCCCTCTCCTGACCCCCTCACCCCACTCAGGGCAGTGCAGCCTCTCCCCGCTCAGAGCAGTCTCTCCCCTCTCAGAGCAGCCTCTCCCCTCTCAGAGCAGCCTCTCCCCTCTCAGAGCAGCCTCTCCCCTGCTCAGAGCAGCCTCTCCCCCTCTCAGAGCAGCCTCCCCCTCTCAGAGCAGCCTCTCCCCGCTCAGAGCAGTCTCTCCCCCTCTCAGAGCAGCCTCTCCCCTCTCAGAGCAGCCTCTCCCCCTCTCAGAGCAGCCTCTCCCCTGCTCAGAGCAGCCTCTCCCCCTCTCAGAGCAGCCTCTCCCCCTCTCAGAGCAGCCTCTCCCCTCTCAGAGCAGCCTCTCCCCCTCTCAGAGCAGCTCTCCCCCTCTCAGAGCAGCCTCTCCCCCTCTCAGAGCAGCCTCTCCCCTCTCAGAGCAGTCTCTCCCCCTCTCAGAGCAGCCTCTCCCCCTCTCAGAGCAGCCTCTCCCCCTCTCAGAGCAGCCTCTCCCCCTCTCAGAGCAGCGAGCTCCCTTTCTGAACAGCTTCCCCCTCACCCGTTTCAGGGCAGAGCAGCCGCCCCCTGTGGTGACAGACAGCTGGAAGGAAGGCTATATTTAGCTGGGCTCCTCTAGGCTTTGTGGCTGTGCTGCGCTGCGTTGGGCTGCATTGCAGTCTGTCCTCTGGGCTGTGTCAGGGTCTGCGGGTGACCCTGGTCTATCAAACTGTCTCTCCTCGTTAGACGTAGCGGAGCTGAGCGGAGCATAGGGACCCTGAGAAAGTCAAACAACCATTTAAACACTTAACAGGTTCTTCTGAACAGGCTCCTCAAAACAGACTCCTCAGAACAGACTCATCTGAACAGACTCCTCAGAACAGACTCTTCTAGAACAGACTCCTCAGAACAGACTCATCTGAACAGACTCCTCAGAACAGACTCTTCTAGAACAGACTCCTCAGAACAGACTCATCTGAACAGACTCTTCTAGAACAGACTCATCTGAACAGACTCATCTGAACAGACTCATCTGAACAGACTCTTCTAGAACAGACTCCTCAGAACAGGCTCTGCATACACTATATAGGGAATAGGGTTCCATAGGGTCTCTGGTCTAAAGTAGTGCACTATATAGGGAATAGGGTTCCATAGGGGCTCTGGTCTAAAATAGTGTACTATATAGGGAATAGGGTTCCATAGGGCTCTGGTCTAAAGTAGTGCACTATATAGGGAATAGGGTTCCATAGGGCTCTGGTCTAAAGTAGTGCACTATATAGGGAATAGGGTTCCATAGGGCTCTGGTCTAAAGTAGTGCACTATATAGGGAATAGGGTTCCATAGGGTCTCTGGTCTAAAGTAGTTCACTATATAGGGAATAGGGTTCCATAGGCCTCTGGTCTAAAGTAGTGCACTATATAGGGAATAGGGTTCCATAGGGCTCTGGTCTAAAGTAGTGCACTATATAGGGAATAGGGTTCCATAGGGCTCTGGTCTAAAGTAGTGCACTATATAGGGAATAGGGTTCCATAGGGCTCTGGTCTAAAGTAGTGCACTATATAGGGAATAGGGTTCCATAGGGCTCTGGTCTAAAGTAGTGGACTATATAGGGAATAGGGTTCCACAGGGCTCTGGTCTAAAGTAGTGCACTATATAGGGAATAGGGTTCCATAGGGCTCTGGTCTAAAGTAGTGCACTATATAGGGAATAGGGTTCCATAGGGCTCTGGTCTAAAGTAGTGCACTATATAGGGAATAGGGTTCCACAGGGCTCTGGTCTAAAGTAGTGCAATATATAGGGAATAGGGTTCCATAGGGTCTCTGGTCTAAAGTAGTGCACTATATAGGGAATAGGGTTCCATAGGCATCTGGTCTAAAGTAGTGCACTATATAGGGAATAGGGTTCCATAGGCCTCTGGTCTAAAGTAGTGTACCTCATCTGGAAATACCTTATCTAGAAACATCTCATCTGTAAATACCTCATCTTAAGGAGTCCTTATTACAGTGTAAATTCCTGGTGTAATTACACAAACAAGCGTTGCAGTTGACTGTAATAACTCACAGTTACACTCTAATACAACACGTAACTGCTGGTAATGACAGTATGTAATTACAGAGATGATTAACAATGATTGCTTGTTACAAATGAACAAGTTTCCTCTAAATTCACTAGATGTTTAACTTGTCCGCTCAGGGACTCGATCTTGCAACCTTTCAGTTATTAGTCCAACGCTCTAACCGCTAGGCTACCCTGCCACCTCTACCCTCTAACCGCTAGGCTACCCTGCCACCTCTACCCTCTAACCGCTAGGCTACCCTGCCACCTCTACCCTCTAACCGCTAGGCTACCCTGCCACCTCTACCCTCTAACCGCTAGGCTACCCTGCCACCTCTACCCTCTAACCAAGTTTACCCTGCCGCCCCTCCACTCTAACCGCTAGGCTACCCTGCCACCTCTACCCTCTAACCGCTAGGCTACCCTGCCACCTCTACCCTCTAACCAAGTTTACCCTGCCGCCCCTCCACTCTAACCGCTAGGCTACCCTGCCACCTCTACCCTCTAACCAAGTTTACCCTGCCGCCCCTCCACTCTAACCGCTAGGCTACCCTGCCACCTCTACCCTCTAATCGCTAGGCTACCCTGCCACCTCTACCCTCTAACCAAGTTTACCCTGCCGCCCCTCCACTCTAACCGCTAGGCTACCCTGCCACCTCTACCCTCTAACCGCTAGGCTACCCTGCCACCTCTACCCTCTAACCAAGTTTACCCTGCCGCCCCTCCACTCTAACCGCTAGGCTACCCTGCCACCTCTACCCTCTAACCAAGTTTACCCTGCCGCCCCTCCACTCTAACCGCTAGGCTACCCTGCCACCTCTACCCTCTAACCAAGTTTACCCTGCCGCCCCTCCACTCTAACCGCTAGGCTACCCTGCCACCTCTACCCTCTAACCAAGTTTACCCTGCCGCCCCTCCACTCTAACCGCTAGGCTACCCTGCCACCTCTACCCTCTAACCAAGTTTACCCTGCCGCCCCTCCACTCTAACCGCTAGGCTACCCTGCCACCTCTACCCTCTAACCACTAGGCTACCCTGCCACCTCTACACTCTAACCACTAGGCTACCCTGCCACCTCTACCCTCTAACCAAGTTTACCCTGCCGCCCCTCCACTCTAACCGCTAGGCTACCCTGCCACCTCTACCCTCTAACCAAGTTTACCCTGCCGCCCCTCCACTCTAACCGCTAGGCTACCCTGCCACCTCTACCCTCTAACCAAGTTTACCCTGCCGCCCCTCCACTCTAACCACTAGGCTACCCTGCCGCCTCTAAACGGTGTTATCCTCTACCTCACTGACTGGAGCCCACCTGGGGCCCACCTGGGGCCCACCATACGGTGTTATCCTCTACCTCACTGACTGGAGCCCACCTGGGGCCCACCATACGGTGTTATCCTCTAACTCACTGACTGGGGCCCACCTGGAGCCCACCTGGGGCCCACCTGGGGCCCACCATACGGTGTTATCCTCTACCTCACTGACTGGAGCCCACCTGGGGCCCACCATATGGTGTTATCATCTAACTCACTGACTGGGGCCCACCTGGGGCCCACCAAACGGTGTTATCCTCTACCCCACTGACTGGAGCCCACCTGGGGCCCACCATACGGTGTTATCCTCTACCGCACTGACTGGGGCCCACCTGGGGTCCACCTTACGGTGTTATCCTCTACCTAAACTGACTGGAGCCCACCTGGGGCCCACCATACGGTGGTACCCTCCACCTCACTGACTGGGGCCCACCTGGGGCCCACCTGGGGCCCACCATACGGTGTTATCCTCTACCTCACTGACTGGAGCCCACCTGGGCCCCACCATACGGTGTTATCCTCTAACTCACTGACTGGAGCCCACCTGGGGCCCACCTGGGGCCCACCTGGGGCCCCCCATACGGTGTTATCCTCTACCTCACTGACTGGAGCCCACCTGGGGCCCACCATACGGTGTTACCCTCCACCCCACTGACTGGAGCCCACCTGGGAAAGATAAATATTAGGACGAGCATGTCTGAGTCTGGATCATATATATATATATACACGACCATTCAAAATTCTGGGGTAACATGATTATCACTTGATTTTAAAAGAAAAGGAAATTGATCAGAAATACAGTGTAGACATTGTTCATGTTGTAAATTACTATTGTAGCTGGAAACAGCTGATTTTTAATGGAATATCTACATAGCCGTACAGAGGCCCATTATCAGCAACCATCACAACTGTGTTCCAATGGCACGTTGTGTTAGCTAATCCAAGTTTGTCATTTTAAAAGGCTTATTGATCATTAGAAAACCATTTTGCAATTATGTTAGCACAGCTGAAAACTGTTCTGATTAAAGAGGCAATAAAACTGGGCCTTTAGACAAGTTGAGTATCTGCAGCATCAGCATTTGTGGGTTCGATTACAGGATCAAAATTACCAAAAACAAAGTACTTGCTTCTGAAACTCGTCGGTTTATTCTTGTTCTGAGAAATGAAGGCTATTCCATGTGTGAAATTGCCAATAAACTGAAGATCTCAAACAACGTTCTACTCCCATCACAGAACAGCGCAAACTGGCACTAACCAGAATAGAATGAGGAGTGGGAGGCCCCGGTGCACAACTGAGCAAGAGGACAAGTACATTAGAGTGTCTAGTTTGAGAAACAGACGCCTTACAAGTCCTCAACTGGCAGTTTCATTAACTTCTTATGGCTGCGGTAGTATTGAGTAGCTTGGATGAAAGGTGCCCTAATCAAACTGCCTGCTCCTCAGTCATAGTTGCTAATATTTGCATATTATTATTAGTATTGGATAGAAAACACTCTGAAGTTTCTAAAACTGTTTGAATGATGTCTGTGAGTATAACAGAACTCATATTGGCAGGCAAAATCCTGAGTTGAAATCAAAACAGGAAGTCAGAAATCTGAGCTTGTATGTATTCATACATACAATGAAATCCCCTTGAGATATGAATGATGTTGCACTGCCTAGGGGTTCCACTAGATGTCAACCATCAATAGAAATTATAATGAGGCTTCTATGTTGTTGTGGGAGTGAATAGGAGCAGAATATATCAGATGTCCATCAAGCAGCCATTTTGTGATCGCCCTTTTTCCTCATGGTAGTCACTTGCGTTCCATTGCTCACGAAGACAAGAAGGAATACTCCAGTGGGAACTTCATTGAAGCTATATGTTAAAAACATCCTAATGATTGATTCTGTACTTGACCAGAATGAGCGTTTGGATATGTATACCAAACGCGCTAACAAAAGAAGGTATTTGGACATAAATAACGGACATTATCGAACAAAACAAACATGTATTGTGGACCTGGGATTCCTGGAGTGCTTCCTGATGTAGATCATCAAAGGTAAGGGAATATTTATCATGTAATTTCATGTTTATGTTGATGCCATCTTTGCGGCTGTGGTGTTTTTACTTTTGAGCACCGTCTCAGATTATTGCATGCATTTCTTTTTCTGTAAAGTTTTTAAAAAAATCTGACACAGCGGTTGCATTAAGGAGAGGTATATTTATAATTCCATGTGTAAAACTTGTATTATAATCTACATTTATGAGTATTTCTGTTGAATGATGTGGCTATGCAAAATCACTTGATGTTTTTGGAACTAGTGAATCTAACATGCCAATGTAAACTCAGATTTTTTAAATATAAATATGAACTTTATCAAACAAAACATGCATGTATTGTGTAACATGAAGTCCTATGAGTGTCATCTGATGAAGATAATTCAAGGTTAGTGATTCATTTAATCTTTATTTCTGTTTTTTGTGAATGCTATATTTGGCTGGAAAATGGCTGTGCTTATTGTGGTTTGGTGGAGACCTAACATAATCATTTGTAGTGCTTTCGCTGAAAAGCCTATTTGAAATCGGACACTTTGGTGGGATTAACAAAGAGAAAAGCTTTAAAATGATATGACACATGTATGTTTTAGGAATTCTAATTATGAGATTTCTGTGGTTTGAATTTGGCGCCCTCTATTTTCACTGGTGGTTGTCATATCGATCCCGGTATCGAGATTGCAGCCATAACAGGTTTTAAACAGTACCCGCAAAACACCAGTCTCAACGTCAACAGTGAAGGACTCTGGGATGCTGGCCTTCTAGGCAGAGTTCTTCTGTCCAGTGTCTGTGTTCTTTTGCCCAACTTTAATATTGTATTTTTATTGGCCAGTCTGAGATATGGCTTTTTCTTTGCACCTCTGTTAGTTATGGACGATGTATGTGACGGGTGCAGATTGGATCGTCAGCGGCAGTCCCTCACAGTCCAGACCTAAAGTGGTGGTAGGGGTAATGCATAAGTCCTGAAAAAGTGTATAATATTGCAAGAGAACATTGGTGTTTGTTGCAACATTTTTCACAACACCATACCTCAAGGTAGCTACTCTACCTGCTTCATTCCTGACAAGAAAACTAACTGGAAGTTTGTTAGCGACATAGCTAACTTATATTTCACCAGTAATATATCCCTGAACGTTTTAAAAATGTTAGCTGTCACATTGAGGCTTGATAGGGGGAATCAAGCCTGGCTAGCTAGCCCTACTGGCTGCTGGACAAATTAGCTAACATTCTTCATTCTAGTTACTAAGATAAATAAACATCTCAAATTAGCTACTCACTTTAGCGTTTGAGGTATTTTCTGAACAGCTTCTCACTACTACTTTCAGGTATTTTCTGAACAGCTTCTCACTACTTTGAGGTATTTTCTGAACAGCTTCTCACTACTACTTTGAGGTATTTTCTGAACAGCTTCTCACTACTACTTTGAGGTATTTCCTGAACAGCTTCTCACTACTACTTTGAGGTATTTTCTGAACAGCTTCTCACTACTTTGAGGCATTTTATAGTTTTATCTTCTTTGTTCCTCAAAGTAGTTCGACCGAACAACATTTACACACTCATTGCCAAGATTAAAAAATGACAGTTGGAACTCCACAAAAGTAAATACAGAATTCTTAATAATCCAAATATTATATATGTCTAAAAGAAATATGGATTCAGAATGTCAGGATATGATGCATTAAATTAAATTGTATTTGTCATGTGCGCCAAATACAACAGGTGTAAAACCTTACCGTGAAATGCTTACTTACAAATGCTTATTTTTTTTATATATTTTTTTACCTTTTAATTAACTAGGCAAGTTAGTTAAAGAACACATTATTATTTACAATGACGGCCTGCCACGCCCTAACCCCGGATGACACTGACTCTGTACCGGTACCCCCTGTATATAGCCTCCACATTGACTCTGTACTGGTACCCCCTGTATATAGCCTCCACATTGACTCTGTACCGGTACCCCCTGTATATAGCCTCCACATTGACTCTGTATATAGCCTCCACATTGACTCTGTACCGTAACACCCTGTACATAGCCTCCACATTGACTCTGTACCGTAACACCCTGTATATAGCCTCCACATTGACTCTGTACTGGTACCCCTGTATATACATTTAACATATTACATTTACATTTAAGTCATTTAGCAGACGCTCTTATCCAGAGCGACTTACAAATTGGTGCATTCACCCTATGACATCCAGTGGAACAGTCACTTTACAATAGTGCATCTAAAACTTAAGGGGGGGGGGTGAGAGGGATAGCCTCCACATTGACTCTGTACTGGTACCCCCTGTATATAGCCTCCACATTGACTCTGCACCGGTACCCCTGTATATAGCCTCCACATTGACTCTGTACCGTAATACCCTGTATATAGCCTCCACATTGACTCTGTACCGGTACCCCCTGTATATAGCCTCCACATTGGGGCGGCAGCGTAGCCTAGTGGTTAGAGCGTTGGACTAGTAACCGGAAGGTTGCAAGTTCAAACCCCCGAGCTGACAAGGTACAAATCTGTCGTTCTGCCCCTGAACAGGCAGTTAACACACTGTTCCTAGGCTGTCATTGAAAATAAGAATTTGTTCTTAACTGACTTGCCTAGTTAAATAAAGATTAAATAAAAAAATTAAATAAAAAATTGACTCTGTACCGGTACCCCCTGTATATAGCCTCCACATTGACTCTGTACCGGTACACCCTGTATATAGCCTCTACATTGACTCTGTACCGGTACCCCTGTATATAGCCTCCACATTGACTCTGTACCGTAACACCCTGTATATAGCCTCCACATTGACTCTGTACCGGTACCCCCCTGTATATAGCCTCCACATTGACTCTGTACCGGTACCCCCCTGTATATAACCTCCACATTGACTCTGTACAGGGTACCCCCTGTATATAGCCTCCACATTGACTCTGTACCGGTACCCCCCTGTATAAAGCCCCGCTATTGTTATTTTACTGCTGCTCTTTAGTTATTTATTATTCTTATCTATAACTTTCTGTTTAGATATTTTCTTAAAACGGCATTGTTGGTTAAGGGCTTGTCAGTAACCATTTCTCTGTGAGGGCCTTTGTATTCTGCGCACCCTTTGTATTCTGCGCATGTGACAAATAGCATTTGATTTGATTTGAAAGGGCTGTGTGGAGCGCAATAGAGGTTACGTCATCTGTCGATCTGTTGGGGCCGGTGTTCGAATTGGAGTGGGTTTCTGGGATGATGGTTTTGATGCGAGCCATGAAAGCACTTCCTGGAAAAAGAAGTGACAGGTCGGTCGTCATTTAGGCATGTTACCTTGGTGTTACCTTGGTATATCACTGGCTGTTTAAGATGAGGGAGGAGGAGAATTAGCTGATCTGGGTGTAATCGTTAGTCCAACAGTTACAAACAAGTTTTTCTTGGACAAATGCAGGTATGTTTATCCCAGTTTTTGTTCATTTATCCAGGCTGCATCCCATCTGGTCGTGATTGGGAGTCCCATAGGGTGGCGCACAATCGTCCCAGTGTCGTCAGGGTTTGACCCGAGTAGGCCGTCATTGTAAATAAGAACTTGTTATTAACTGACTTGCCTCGTTAAATAACAGTTAAATAATGGTTGAAGAAAAAATAAATGTTTCTCAACAGAATCGGCGCAATTAACGCCCTCCAGAAGTTGGCATAATTACTGTGTAAGTCTATGGAAGGGTGTTGAGAACCATGAGCCTCCTAGGTTTTGTATTGAAGTCAATGTACCCAGAGGAGGACTGAAGTTAGCTGTCCTCCGGCTACACCATGGTTCTACCCTAAAGAGTGCTGCTGAGTCTACTGTAGATCTTCATTGCAAAACATGTGTTTTAATTAATTATTTAGTGACGTTAATATATTTAGTGTAGTTTTATTTAAAAATAATAACTTTTAATGTTTCACTATTTTTATTTTTATGAAATTCACTGATGAGGATGGTTCTCCCCTTCCTCTTCTGAAGAGCCTCCCCTGGTGCACATACACTAAATACAGAAATGGTCTTTATTTTGTACATTATCAAAAACATGTCCTGATAAAAGACCCCTGATATGGACCCTTTTCGCCCAGCGGGAAAATAAGTCGATACGTTGAGGCAAAAAAGGACAATATCTGAGGTAAATATAGAGACGGGAGGGCCAGAAGAGTAATGTTTGGGAAAGATTTGGTGTGGTAAAAGAGGATCATAGCAGTGATATGTTAAGTTTGATGATTGTGTGGCTCTATACAAATTCGCCAGTCAAGACTAGGACTCGTCGTCTGTGCCCAGTGGGATGGCATGTCGAGGCCTGTTTGTTCAGATGAGTTAAAATGACAACTGACTGTAGGTCTGTAAGCTCTCACATAGCCTTAATATGAACTCCTGCAGAAGTAAGCAGTTCTATTACTGTAAAACTATACACCGAATGTAGTGATTTTTGACTTGGGAACAGGAGTGGAAAAATCTGATTTCTTTCTTTCAGCATCTTAAGAGAATGTGAATGTGCAGGTAGATACCGTCCGTGCACAACACCTAAACTGCTGACGGCAGTATGTGTTTAGTGTTTCTTTGAGGTTTGGTACGCCAACTGGTTTTGCGTGACAGTGTTGATGACCTCAGCACACTGTGGGCTGTCAGACTGCGCGGTGAATTAAATATCTTCTGACAACAGAGCCTGAGCCGTGAGGGACTGGTGACATTCAGGAGGGAACCACAGCAGCTGGTGGGAAGGAGTCAAAACGTGTGTTTCAATGGCACCATTTTCCCTATTCACCACTTTTAATTAGTACCCACACGGCTCTAGTGGAAAGCGGTGTACTACGTAAGGAATAGAGTACATTTCAATCAAAGCCCTCTGTGCTGATTTGTTTCGTGCCAATCGTCCTCAGTCTTCCTTTACATGTGACCCAAATGGAACCCTCTTAAATAGGGTGCCTATTCACCCATAGGGCTTTGGTTACAAGTAGTGCCCTATGTAAGGAATAGGGTGGCTTTGTCTTACTAGCATAGGAGTGATATGCAGCATAACATACAGTAGCTGCACCATTTCCTTATTGACCTTATACAAATGTGATTAAGTATTTGACCTGCGTGCTTTATTGACCTCTATAGGAGCGATATCCAGCATAACATAGTGACACCATTTCCTTATTGACCTTAAGAATTCTTCTCTCCTTGTCCCCATGGCAACCTCTGTTCTGTTTGGTCAGGGTCAGAGGAATAAACAACACGTAACAGGCTTGTTACAGGATGATTCCCAAATGGCACCCTATTGCCTGTATAGTGCACTATGTGGAATAGGGTGCAATTTAGAATGTATCATACGTTTAAGTGTTTCATTTGTTTGGGGGGCAGAATTCTGTGAGGTGTTATATGTTGTTGGAGGTGTGTCTTGGTTAGATTAGATTGGAAAATGCTGCCCTCATCAATCTGCCATCCTAGGCTGCCGCCCGGGAAGCCCTGAACCTGCCTAATGGGCGGGCCAGCCCTGATCCTGCCTAATGGGCGGGCCAGCCCTGATCCTGCCTAATGGGCGGGCCAGCCCTGATCCTGCCTAATGGGCGGGCCAGCCCTGATCCTGCCTAATGGGCGGGCCAGCCCTGATCCTGCCTAATGGGCGGGCCAGCCCTGATCCTGCCTAATGGGCGGGCCAGCCCTGATCCTGCCTAATGGGCGGGCCAGCCATGATCCTGCCTAATGGGCGGGCCAGCCATGATCCTGCCTAATGGGCGGGCCAGCCCTGATCCTGCCTAAAGGGCGGGCCAGCCCTGATCCTGCCTAATGGGCGGGCAAGCCCTGAACCTGTCTAATGGGCGGGCCAGCCCTGATCCTGCCTAATGGGCGGGCCAGCCCTGAACCTGCCTAATGGGCGGGCCAGCCCTGATCCTGCCTAATGGGCGGGCCAGCCCTGATCCTGCCTAAAGGGCGGGCCAGCCCTGATCCTGCCTAATGGGCGGGCAAGCCCTGATCCTGCCTAATGGGCGGGCCAGCCCTGATCCTGCCTAAAAGGCGGGCCAGCCCTGATCCTGCCTAATGGGCGGGCAAGCCCTGAACCTGTCTAATGGGCGGGCCAGCCCTGATCCTGCCTAATGGGCGGGCCAGCCCTGAACCTGTCTAATGGGCGGGCCAGCCCTGATCCTGCCTAATGGGTTGGCCTGATCCTGCCTAATGGGTGGGCCTGATCCTGCCTAATGGGTGGGCCTGATCCTGCCTAATGGGTGGGCCTGATCCTGCCTAATGGGT